>NC_142102.1:13933647-14062550 GCF_054644295.1 Miniopterus natalensis | reverse complement strand
GGCATAATAATTGTGTTCTGGCTCAGATTCTGAGTTTTTGTATCAAACCCTGTGGTATGATGATAGATAAGATATTAGATGTTGCCTCAGCTGTTCTCTCAGCTTACTGTTTGCAAAACACTTGGTAAAGCGTTACCAGGGCTTTAGCTTTCCCTCTTCACTGGCTGAGTTGCCATTTCTAGGGTGATTCCTGTTTATTAGTGAAAGGATGTGAAGTGTCGCAGGGACTTCCTTTTGATGAGACCCCTAAACCACCTGGAGAAGAGTTGGGACTTTCTGGACTACTTATGTAATTTTCCTTAAATATATACATTGACTTAGCTCTGACAGTTGAACAGAACATGAATTTAGCTTCATTTCTCACCCCACAAATACATCACAATTACTCAGATTTTCCTGCCTTCTACCAAAAAGCACCTGGAAACTAAGCCAAGTGGTGAATATATTGGAGGAAAGAAAAAAAAAGGTTATATGTGCAAATGATCTCAACTACAGCCTTTGTTGATATTGAACATGTGCTTATCTGTAAATATGTACACAGTGCAAGCACATAAATATTCTTCACACTCCTGCAGTACACACAGCCTTGGGCAGGGACTCAGTAGGCACAGTGATGCTTAATAGCCACAGGAGAGGTTGCACAGGGAAAGGAGCAGTTCAGGAAAATGGAGAGATTTCACTATAATTTGACAGTCGGGAGTTCCGGCCTAGGGACTTCCTAGTGTGTTAGCATTGCCCGGTGCCCGGATGGAGACAAGTGACGCAGTTCACTTAGGCACACACTGTGGGAATGTATCTGGATTTCAAGTTTCTCCAATGAAAAATGGGTGCGACTGCCTGCCAGTGTGGCTCAGCGGTTGAGCGTCGACCTAGGATCCAGGAGATCGCGGTTAGAGCGGGGTCAGGGCCCGGCCGGCTGCCCGCTCGCAGCCGATCAGTGACTCGTCATTGATGTTTCAACTCTCCCTCTCTCTAAAATCAATAAAGACATTTAAAAAATAAAAAAGGGGTACCATCAAAGGACAAGTAATCAGCGAGCACCAGGGAGCAGCGTGGAAGCTGACAAGCCGCGGGCGGCGCGGGGAGGCCAGTCGGGGCGGGAGCTGGGCGGGCCCGGCGCGAAGGCAGGTCGGGGCCGGTGCGGGCGGGGCGCGCCCCCGAGCCGGCAGCCCCGCCTCTGGGGGTGGGGCCAGGCCCCGGGAGGGGCGGGGCTCCGCGGGGCGGGGCTGCGCGGCGGGGGCGGGGCGGCGGCGGCGGCGGAGGCGGGGCTCCTGCCCCGAGGCTGCGGCGGCTCGAGGTCCGGCCGGCGCCGCGTGGGGCCTGCGCGACCCGCGCGCTGGCTGCCGAGCCGGGCTGCGGGCCTCCGAGGACTGCGGGCAGCTGAGCGCCAGGCCCGGGCCGGGGGTAGGTGCCGCTCCGCCCCGGCATCCGCGCCGCCGGGGGCGGGGTCCCTGCTGGCGGCCCTTCGGCTTCAGCCCCTTTCCACTCCGCGGGCGTCGGCTCTGCCCCTCCGCCGCCCCTCGCCGGCCTTTTCAGTGCTGTGCCCTTGGGGCGAGCTTGGAGGCGATGCCCACTTTGCGGGGTGCGGTGGGGGGCAGAGTTCCCGCTCATCCATCGGCCTCGGAGGAGGGGGCTGAGCGGGCAGGTCTAGCGGGACCCGAGGGGCTGCGCCCCACTCGTCCCCCCGCCCCCAGGAGAGTCGGAGAAGCGGCGCAGCTCCGGGGCCGGGGGCGCTCCCGGGCCCTCGGCCTCCCCGCCCGCGCGCCCCTTCTCCGCGCCGCGGGCTCCCCGCCCTCCAGCTGTCAGCCGCGAACAGCCCGCGGGGCGGGCTCCGCAGTGCCGGCCAGGGGCCTGCGGGGTGGGGGCGAGAGTGGGCGCAGCTGGGAAAGGGGGGGAGCAGATCCCCGAGCGCGGGGCGAGGGCGCGGAGCGCCTTCCCACCCCCAGCGCGTTTTCCGGGCAGACCCTGCAGCCTTCGGCGGGGGCGGGAGGAGAGCCGTCCGGTCGGGCCGCCCCACTCGGGAGCCCGGCGTGGGTGCTTCTCTTTGCAAAGGAGG
Source organism: Miniopterus natalensis (assembly GCF_054644295.1). Lineage (NCBI taxonomy): Eukaryota > Metazoa > Chordata > Mammalia > Chiroptera > Miniopteridae > Miniopterus > Miniopterus natalensis. Next base: position 14,060,494 of record NC_142102.1, on the reverse strand, counting down.
AGCTGTGCAGGACAAGGTGCCACTAGGTGCTGATGTCACCTTTGAGGAGAGGCATCCAGGCCGAGCGGCAGAGGGGCAGGGGCGTTGGGGCTGCTGCTCTGCCGCCGTGGGTGGTGACCAGGTGGCTGAGGAGGGGGCTCTGCTTAGCTGGGGCCCCTCCAATAGCCAGGTTCCAGAGACTCCCCTCAGTCTTTCCAGAGGTGTTGGGATTGGTACTTAGTACTTTGTTCAGCACTCAGCAAACATTTATTGGGCACCTACTGTATGCCAGATAGTGCTAGGTGCTGGGTCTTTTGAAGACAATTTAGGGCCATGGGGCAGCTGAAAGGTACACAGTCACCCAGTGGGCACTCTGTTAACAGCCCCTCCCATTTTGTTATATTGCTGTTGGGTTAGGGGATAGAGCTGTCTGAACTGGATTCCATCCCATCCACCCCCTACCCCTATTAACAGCCCAGGCTCTCCCAAGGGAAGCTGCCTTAGCAGAAGGAGCAGTTTGAATGGCTTCCCTTGGCTATTTTCTAGGACTTTGTCCTGAGGCCTGAGGAGGCTGCCTGGGGTAAATGTTATCTCAAAATAATGAGATGATGAATAGCTCAGTGGTTATCGGGGGCCCTGGCCTAGCAGGGGACTCCAGCTCTGGAAGACAGTGTAGTGTGGGGCCAGGGGGTGTGAAAGGGAAAGCACGTCCAGCAAGGACTGTCTGGGCATGTGCTGCTGAGCATGTCATGAGGTCAGAGCCGTGTGGGGGGGGTGGCCTGCCAGCTGGGTGCTAAGGAGGGATCGGAGGGGTAGCCAAGGTCCTGGCCTCTGGATTGCTACAATCTTAGAGTTGGAAAGAGTTGTTAGGGATTTCTGTGGTCTTTTCAGAGCCCCTGAGGATAACCGTGAGAGTTGGGGAGAGAGCAGGGCCAGGGAGCTGGGTGCCAAGAGGGCTTTAGGATATGAGGGAACTAGCTGAGGCCATTTTATGCCTGGGATACACTGGGGCTTAGACCCTTGGATGGGTTACTGTGGAAACACGGTGTGGTGTGGAGCTGTGTGGAGTGTGTGTGTGGAGTGTGTGCTGGAGAGGAGGGGTTGGTATAGAGCAGGGAGGACTGAGGGATGGAAAGCTGCCCCAGGTCCCAGGTAGAGAGTTGGGAGAAATGGGGGGGGGGGGGAGTGGGGCATTGCAGCCACAGGAAGTCACCATCTGTCCCCCTCTGGCCTGTTGGCTCACTGACCTATAATTAGCTCTGCAAGGAATACAGTGCTGGGCTTCACAGATACAGGCCCAGTGGCTTCATCGGGATGGCTGCTGCTCAGAGACCTCCTCCAGCATAGAGGAGGAGGGGTGGGAGGGTGGAGCTGTCCCTAGCCTGTGACACCCCAGCACCCTGGGCAAGGGCGAGAAAGACCTGAGAAAGGCTTAGGCTGAAGGAGTCAGGCCCCTCTCTGGACTCAGACATACTGGAGTTTAATCACTGTGGAAACCTGGTTATGTGACTGAGTCCCAAGTCTCACATCTGTGAAACCGGAAGAATTCTGTCTCCTTGTGAGGAATCATGAGGGTTGAAGTGAGTTAATATATGCCAACCGACAACACTGCGCCTGGCACGTGGTAAACGCTGAGTAAATCATAGCTGCTGTCATAATTGCTGTTTTCCTGGGTGACACCTCCCTTCCAGTTTCCTGCGGTCCAGTTGGGTGGATGACCTTCTTCTTCCCTCTTTGCTCTCAGGGGCTCCCACCCTGAGGCTCCCTCTTGGCCCAGCTAATGGGCAGTGAGACTTGAGCACCTACTGGCAGCTTGGCCCTGGCCCTGTGGCCTCCATGGGGCAGCAGCCTGGCCCTGTCCGCGCACTCTCGCAGTGGTGGGGCCTGCCATCTGGTAGGGCAGCGGGGAGCCAGCCTGTGTGTGTGACCTGCCAGGACATCAGACCCAAGTACCCATCCCTCCTGTCAGTGAGGAAAAGACGGGGATAGGTTTTGGGAAGCCCAAGAGGCCTCAGAGTTTTGGGGTTCTGTGTTTATGAGCCTGGATGCCTGTTTTTTGCCTGACCCCCCCCCCACACACACACTTGCTCCCCTGTAGCCCTCTTCTGCTGTTTTACAGCCTGCCCACCCACACTCCTCACTGGCAAACCCCCATAGATGTTCACTTGGGGGTGGGTAGGCTTCATCTCTGAATCAGGACCTGTGTGTGTTACTGAGATGTGCAGGAGCTGAGGAGGCTTCCTTAGGCTGAGGTGATAACTGCTATTTAAAGATGGCCCTGGCGCCAGGAGGAGCCAGGTGTCCCTGTCCCAGGCTCCCTTCTGCTAACCCTGCTGGTGCCCTCAGTGGGGCACCTGGCTCTACATGATGGCATTTCACCAGGGGGAGTGGAGTTGCTACCTGGCACCTGGTTTGGAGGGAGGCTGGGGAAGGGCTGGTGGCAGCGAAGCCAGCTTCTCAGTTGCCAGAATGACCAGGAGGATTTGGGGGAGGCCAAGTTGGACCAAATAACCAGCATGTCACAGTGGGCAGCCCGAGAACTTCCCAGCCCTTTTCTGAAAGGGGCTATAAAAACCCACTCACAGGCCCACCTTCACCCACCACTGGGTAGTTCATAGTCCCCTGCAGTCATGGGCGCTTTCTGCTTTTCCAAGCTCTGTTTATACATGAGCTCATCTCTCTGAGGTGGGGTCCACCTTACAGCAGAGGCCTCAGTAGGTGACGGAAGGCCCAAGGCCACCCAGCTGGTCTCCTCGGTGCCAGCTCTGGGTCCCTTTACAGTCACTGCAGGCTGCCGGAATCAGTGTCCCTGAGCTCCTCAGCATGCTTTCTGCCACAGGGGGCCCCTTCCCCAGTCTCTTCTGCTTTTTCACTTCTTGGGGTGGGTGTGAGGGAGTAGGAGGGATGAGGGCCTGGCCCTGCTGGGCTTGGAGAGGTGGCTGGGGGGGGCGTTGTGATCTTTGTCTCTCAGATGGAGCACTCAGTGCAGGGTCCCCAGCAGAGTGGGTGGGGATGGGAGGGATTGCTGTTAGCATTAGTGAGATGGCAACTCTGGTTTCTGGGGGACAAGGATGTGGAGTGGGCAGGTGCAGACCAGGGTACTACTTTTTGCTTCCCTGGTGGCTGTCAGTTTGGGGACAGGATCCCATGGGTCAGAGTGTGTCTGGGAGCATGTGTGTGGCCACATGTGTGTATGTCCTAGGTCTCTGTGCTCCTGTGTCCACCTATGTGCTTGTGTGTGGGCACCCCCCCCCACACACCTGCTTGAACCACTGGGACCTCCAGGAATGGCTGTGGTGTGAGCTCAGGAGTCCTCACATTGGCACTCTAACTTCTGCTGGTCCAGGCCCACATACCTCCGCAGCCTCCCTCAGCTGCCCTGTTGATGCCCAGAACATCAGCCCTTTGGGGGAGGAGGTGACCGGTGGGTTCGGGTGGAAGAGGCTTGGCCCTTCTCAGGTTCTCCTGCTGGATTCAGCCCAGTGTCTGACTTCTGACCTCATGCTAGGTCCCTCTGCATCCTGTCCTCTCCCAGTCTGCCACCTGAGGGGTGGACAAGAAGCTGTCCCTGTGTCTCCCGTGGGGAGGGGAAGGGGAAGGAAGGAAAGCTCTGTTTATGGCGCATCGCTGTGCTGGGAGCCTCACGCCTCATCTCATGTAACAGGAGCTCTGGAGACAGCTCCCTCTGCACACTGACTCAGGGAGTGACCTCCAGCAGCGGCAGGGAGGTTGGAGGCTGGCTGCAAGCAGAGAAATAATCCCCAGCTGCATGCTGTCCTCGTTACACCTCCTTTGCTCTGACCACTGGGCATCCCTGTGCCAGGCTCAAGGCATTACTGGAGCCAGGCTGTGCACACGCTGATACAGCGCGAACAATGGGCAGTTATGTGGAGGGAGAGGATTCCAAGCCTTGAGTAGGGCCCCTACCTCTTAGCCCTGCCTCAGGAGAGTGACATCCTCACCCCACATCCACCCCAGTTTCCTCGAATCATCCAGCCATGAATGCAGAATGGACACTTGCCGTGTGCCAGGTTTCCGGGGTGGGGGTGACTCTAGCCAGAGCCGCCTCCTTGAATGCTGAGCCTCAGTGCCAGCAGAGCCTCACCAAGGAGCCTCTCCAAGGAGCCGGATTGCCCCAGTGATCAGGGCAGGACCACCCTGTGTGGGACTCAAGGCGGTTAGAGCCCTTTAACCCCTTCTATGCCTGCCTTGGCCAGAGTGTGGGGTGAAGGCTGTGGGGAAAGGGGCCAAAGACCCTGTTTCCTCCCCTTACCCTCCCACCCTAGGTCTCAGGAGGGCTCTGGGCAGCCTGCCGCTGACTGAATCATTTCTATATTTGGCCAGGGAGCCACGTGGGTGGGAGAACCACTCCACTGCGGCTGCACTTCTGACAGCTGGGGTGGGGAAGCAGGGTGCAGAGGCTGTGGGTGGGCAGTGCATTCCTGGGAGAAAGGGTGAGTAAGCTGAGAAGGGGCGTGCGCTAACACCTCCGTTTCCTTCCCCCCCACCCCTCCCTGGGCGCCCCTCTCTACTCTGCTGGTCGTCACAGCAGTTTCTTTCCCCACAGACCACTACCCTCCAGAAACCATGGGTGTCACTCGACCCAGCTGGGACTCTGCCAGGCTCCGGTGCTCAGCCTAAGCAAAGGGCCTTCTTCCAGCCCTCCTCTGCCTGTCTGCCATGGCCACAGTCTGCTGTTGCCCGCCTGCCTGGGGACACAGGGCACCCAGCCCCAGCCCTGAGGGGCCAAGCCAGGTTCTCTGGCTCCACTCCACAGGGGCACTCCAGGCACCTGGCCCCTTCCAGAGCAAGAGCAACTGAGGCCATGGGAAAAGCCCTGGCCCACCTGTCCACTCTCCTGGCACTGCCCGATCTGAGGCCCGTGCACTGGGTCCACCAGGAGGTGCCCACCCTGTGAACCCCTCCCCTGTCCCCCACGCTGAGAAGGCCCTGCTCACCCCCACCATGTGTGAAGTGATGCCCACGATCAACGAGGGGGACCCTCTGGGGCCCCCACATGGCGCCGATGCTGAGGCCAACTTTGAGCAGCTGATGGTGAACATGCTGGATGAGCGGGAGAAGTTGCTAGAGTCCCTTCGCGAGAGTCAGGAGACCTTGGCAGCCACGCAGGGTCGGCTCCAGGATGCCCTTCATGAGCGGGACCAGCTGCAGCGCCATCTGAACTCTGCCCTCCCCCAGGTAAGACCTGACCTCTGCACTCCTCCCTTCCCCTCCCCAGTGTCCTCAGGGCCCTCAGCCCTGGGCAACTGTGTTGCATATCAACAGATAGAACCCATAGAGCCTCTCCTGCCCCTCACCTCTCTGCAGAACCCCTTCCCTGTCACTTCCCAGCATCTGGAGAAACCGGTGGAATTTGATGCGGGAAGAAAACCAGCCATAGCTGGCAGCTGCTGTGAGCCCCTGTGGCCAGCAGGTGGCATCCCAGACTGGCTGCTGCTCCCCAGACCCTGTGCTTCCAGGTGGCGGGTGGGAAGCCTGGGAAGGCCCTGAGGAGTTTGGGCTCTCTGGGGAGGGAGCCCGTGGAGCAAAGGTATGGAGACAGCAGGTGACTCAGGCTGACCAGGTCTTAGAGGGCATGGAAAGGATTCTTAAGACAGAAGTTGGGAAACTAGGAGAGAAGTTTGTATTTAACGCCATAGACAACACTGTGCTTTGTGTCCGTGAGCCAGAGTTGGGGAGGCAGGTGGGAGGCATCCTGGGGTGGGGAACCAGGCAGCACAGAGCAGGGGGGAGGGGAGGGGAGGGCGCCAGTCCTTTGGTGGTGTGTCAGGAGTGTGGCTGGGGCATGCCGTCGAGTCCTGTCTGGGTACAGTGTGCATGTGGCAGTGTGAGAGCTGGCGAGCCAGCACCAGGGCCAAGCCTGCCAGGGCGTGAGGTGCTTGACCCCCTTGGCTGTGGCTCTGCTGGAAAGGCAGTAATTGAGGGGCAGGGGCAGAGGGCAGCGGCTTTTCAGGCTCCTCGTGGCGAGTCCCATGCACTGAGGGGCCATGGGTTTCAGGAATTTGCCACCTTAACCCGGGAGCTGAGCATGTGTCGGGAGCAGCTCCTAGAGCGGGAGGAAGAGATATCGGAGCTGAAAGCGGAGAGAAACAACACGAGAGTAAGTGGGTGACCTGGCACGTGTGACCTCTCGGCCAGCCCAGGCACATCCCTGCCTTACGTCTGGGATGATAGATTATTCCACCGTTGGTGCTGGGCTTTTCACCTGGAGTTGGGGTCCTGGGGGAAAGACCAGGGCAGCTGGTGTGGGGCGGTGTTCGGTCGGGGCAGCAGCTGCTTATGAACAAGGCAGTATTTCAACATGTTAACGCACACACAGCTGTACTTGTGTGTACCCGTGATAACATGGGCCCTCCTGTAGCCCCGACGCACGTGCTCACAGCCTTCCTCTCTTCTCCCTGTTCGTTGCCAGCTGCTTCTGGAACACCTGGAGTGCCTGGTGTCTCGCCACGAGCGGTCACTGCGGATGACGGTGGTGAAGCGCCAGGCCCAGTCGCCCTCAGGGGTCTCCAGTGAGGTGGAGGTGCTGAAGGCCCTCAAGTCGCTGTTTGAGCACCACAAGGCCCTGGATGAGAAGGTACCTGCTTGGCGCACTCTTCTCTGTGATTTCTGCATCCTGTGCTGAGGGAAAGCTGCTCTTTAGCCTCATAATGGGCTCCCTCGCCATTGCCCAGTGTCCAAGGGCTTGGCTTAGGTTCCCCCTCGGAAGTCTGCTCTTGGCAGAGACTCTCTTTGCCTCACACCAGCAGTGGTCGGCCAAGCCCAGGCTTCCCCAGCCTGCATCCAGTGGGGCCTCTGTTTCTTCCTCCATCCCTTTACCTTCTTACCTTGGGCAGGTGCGAGAGCGGCTCCGGGCGGCCCTAGAGCGAGTCACCACCTTGGAGGAGCAGCTGGCAGGTGCCCACCAGCAGGTAAGCACCTGCCCACCCTCTGTCTGTACCTGAACTGGTTCAGCCCTTTGCCCCTTGGGCACCCCATCCAATTCTCCCTGCAGACCTACTGTCTTGGCTGGAGACCGCTGGCCAAGGGGAGGCGGGGGACCCAGAAGAGCCTGGAACATATGGAGGTTCTCTTGTCTTTGACTCACTGTGCTAGGACTATGCCCTACAGGTGTCTGCCTTGCAGCAGGGGGCAGGGGTTCAGGATGGAGTGGCCGAAGAGGAGGGGACTGTGGAGCTGGGACTGAAACGCCTGTGGAAGGTGGGTCATGAGAGCTGCATAGTAGGGGACATGTCTTCCCCTGGACAGGAGGTGGTGCCCCACCCTGCCCTGTTCAGTAGAGCAACTGCTCAGCTTAAATTCGGGGCTTCCTCCAACTTTCCCACTTCTCTTTCCTTCTTTCCCCACCCCATCTGCAGAGAAATCTATAGAATTTTGTTTTCGTGCCCAGTGCTCTGCCAGGCACACAAGGTGCTTGTCCACTTGAACTAACTGTTAGGGCCCAAATACCTGTGCGTCAGCTTCAGTCAGGAAGGACCCTCTCTCTCAGCCTGTGTCCCCAGTCACGCCCCTCTCTAGGTTACAGACGCTGAGATCCCAGGTCAAACTAGAAACTGTTGCTTTTCAAGAGATACACAGGAGAACAGGGGTGTTTGGTCACTGTCTGCGGTGAACTCCTGGGGCCCGGAGGAAGGCAGGTGTTCCTGGAGGAGTGCTCTGAGGCTGGGGCAGTGCCGTCCCTCCCCCTCCCTGGGGTGGCGCAGGGGAGTGGGACGTCTCGGGCTCCGATGACAGACTGACAGCTCGCTGTCCCCGGAGGATGACGCAGGCCGGCTGGAGGAGCTGCAGGAGCTGCTGGAGAAGCAGAACTTTGAGCTGAGCCAGGCCCGGGAGCGGCTGGTCACCCTGACAGCAGCTGTGGCTGAGCTGGAGGAGGACCTGGGCACGGCCCGCCGGGACCTTATCAAGTCGGAGGAGCTGAGCGGCAGGCATCAGCGGGACCTGCGGGAGGTGAGCAAGGCCCGGCCTGCCCCATCAGCCGGGTGCGGGCCTTCAGCTCGCAGGAGGGCAACTGCTCCGAAGCCTGGATGTGGAGGGGCCCAGGCGAGCACTGGGGAGTGCAAGACTGAGCACTTGGGGGAGTCCGGTGGGGGCAGGAACGGCTGGAGGGATGAGGTAAAGTCAGACACTGGCCGGGGCAGCGTGGAGGATACAAGCCTGCCAGGCATGGGTGGGGAGGTGCGGGCAGAGCGGGGGCAGGGGGCAGCTGATGGCCTCTCCTCGGGTTCCCTGCTCTCCCGCCCAGGCTCTGGCCCAGAAGGAGGACATGGAGGAACGAATCACCACCCTGGAGAAGCGGTACCTGGCTGCTCAGCGTGAGGCCACGTCCATCCACGACCTGAACGACAAGCTGGAGAGTGAGCTGGCCAATAAGGAGTCCCTGCACCGCCAGGTAACTGCCGCTGACGGGCGAGGAGGCGCTGGGCTTGACCCTGTGTCTTGCTCACGTGGGACCCCCCTGGGTGGCCAGGAGCCTCTGGGGTCCTGCAGGTTGCCTTGGGCAGCCAAGAGCCAGGGCTGTTTCTTGCTTCCTGTCCTGTCCTGGTGCTGTGCTGAGGCTGGGGCCTGGGGAGCTGCAGTGCTCCCTCCTGACCGTCCGCCTTCCGCTCTCGCCAGTGTGAGGAGAAGGCTCGACACCTGCAGGAGCTGCTGGAGGTTGCGGAGCAGAAGCTGCAGCAGACCCTGCAGAAGGCGGAGACACTTCCGGAGGTGGAGGCCGAGCTGGCCCAGAGAATCGCAGCCCTCACCAAGGCGAGCGGCCGGGCCTGGGTGTCTGCCATTCCCGCTGCTTCCCACTGGCGACTGCAGGAAACCCACCCTGTGTCTGTTGGTTGGAAGAGCCACCTTTTCCCTCGTTACCCAACCAGCTGAGCCACACTGGCCAGGGCCCAGATGTTTTAGGCCAGGCCCAGAGCAGGAAGAAGGGGGTAGGGAGGACTTGGCAGGGACTGGAGTGCCTGGGAAGAAAGGCAGGGGATGGCAGTTTGGCTCAAGGACAGCAGGTGGAGGACTGGGCTCTGTTGGTCCCTAAGGCCCCAATCCCCAAAGACCACCCTGGCACCAGGACGCGTGAGGCGGGCCACCTGAACAGGAAGGCGGACATCTGTGGGCTGCACTGACCTATCCCTGCCTGCAGGCTGAGGAACGGCATGGAAACATTGAGGAGCACCTGCGGCAGCTAGAGGGCCAGCTGGAGGAGAAGAACCAGGAGCTGGCAAGGGTGAGGCCCCGCACGGCCCCCCCCAGGATAGGCTGTGGATGGGGCAGGGAGGAAGCCGGTGGGGAGGAGCCACAGAGGGGCCGGAGAAGGTGGTCGGGAGAGCTGGAGAGAAGCTCCAGGAGGGTGAAAGTGGGACAGGCGAACAGGGTGGACTGGGTGGCTCCCCGGGAGGACAGCGGAGTGGCCCTGGGGTGACCTTGGGTGACCTGGGGCGATGGCTGACGGTGCAGGTGCGCCAGCGGGAGAAGATGAATGAGGAACACAACAAGAGGCTGTCAGACACTGTGGACCGGCTGCTTAGCGAGTCCAATGAGCGCCTGCAGCTCCACCTCAAGGAGCGCATGGCGGCCCTGGAGGAAAAGGTGCTGTGCGGTGGGGCAGGAGGGGCGAGGCGGAGGAGCTGGCTGGCCTGGAGGGCCAGGGCAGGGCAGGGGGATAGGAGCCCAGCCGGGTCCCTAGCTCACCGCTGTCCTCCCGCAGAACACGCTGATCCAGGAGCTGGAGAGCTCCCAGCGGCAGATTGAGGAGCAGCACCATCACAAGGTACCAGCTCCCGCTGCCTGGGAGGGCCGGGTACTGTGCCGGGTGCAGCTGCTCTGGGACCCGACACAGAGCCAGCCCATTGGCTGGACCATGTGCACACGTTAGTTCACGGATCCTCACTAGAGCCCGCGCAGTAGGTGCGTTACATCTGCATGTAGGGAAGAACTGAGGCCACAGCACAGAGCATAGACTGGGCAGCAGAGACCAGGGCCCAAGGAAGGACCCAGCAGGGCTTGGTGAGGCCTCAGACCGGTGGTTCTGGGAGGATCGGCCACTGTGCCTGCCTCCCAGTGTCTGTGATGTGCAGAGGGCTCGGGCCCTCTGCTGCCCAGCCTCCAGGGTCATGCCAGGTGTGGTGAGGGCTCTGCAGGCCTGCTCCCAAAGTCCTTCCCCAGGCAGACCTTTCCTGCCCCAGCACTGCCTGCCTGCCACCCACCTTCTGTTTGGTCTTCTGTCGGACCTAGTGTCTGGTGTGATCTGTGGGCCTGGCCTGGGCCTTGGCTTTGCACTCCTCAGTTCATTCTGCTGCTTCTCCCCAACTCTGCTGCCCTCTTTGTCCCTCTCTCCCCTCTCTGCCCCTCCCTGGCCCCCACCCCATACCGGGTCTGCCTGGCACAGGGCCGCCTGTCCGAAGAGATTGAGAAGCTGCGCCAAGAGGTGGACCAGCTGAAGGGTCGAGGGGGGCCGTTTGTGGATGGCATCCACTCCAGGTACTGGAGCACGGGAGGCTGGGCTTGCTGGGAGGGGTCCTGGATGGACCCTGAGGAGAGAGACTTCCTCCCACCAAAAGACCGCCCAGGACCTCAGGGTCCTCCTCCTACCCAGGGTGGGACACAAGGCCCAGAGAGCTTGGTCAAAGCCACCCAGTTCATTGGGAAGTTTAGAAGGGAGCCCCTGACTTCCAAGGGGTGCTCCGCACACACAGGACACCCTTCCTCAGGCCATGGACACAGGCCATGCTTCTTGCTTCTTGATGGATGCCCTGGAGAGGGTCTGCTGCGTTACACGCTCATCCAAGGCCCACAGCCTGCCCGTGGGAGTGTCTGGTTCCCTCTGGTTCTTTCGAGACACCTTCTTCAGGGGTCTGCAGGGTTGCTGCTTGAGTTGAGGGCTGACCACCTAGGTTCAGCTGGCAGGCAGTGGGCAGAGAGGTAGCGGGACAGATTGAAATGACACATCAAGAACTCCCTTACTGTTACTCACTCAGATGTGCATCCCTTTCCTGAAAACATTTTAAGAGACGGTGAGTGGAGCCCTCCTAATGCATGAATTAGGCCCGTGTTGCAGGGAACGTCTGGGCTTCTCTCCGTGTTCTGTGAAAGCAGCTGCCCACGGCTCTCTGCCTGAGGCAGGAGGAGGAGACTGGAGTGAAACCATCTAGGTTCACAGCCTGGCTGTTTTCTCCCCAACCAGAGTCCTTTAGACCAGAACCCTCAAGGCAGTTGGGAGCTCGGGGCAGTGGGGATCAGCTTCCCTGCAGAGAGGTGAAAGGAGCCGTGTCTGGTGTGCGTGCGTGGGTAGGGCTTGAGTGAGGGAAGGGGTGCTGAGTTTGTGGGTGTTGGCAGTAAGACTCAGCTGCATCTTCACAGTCGTCAGGCATTATTGTGTCGAGTGTGGTGGGAAGCGGGATGAGACAGAGTGCAGTAGTTGGCACTCCTCAGACTTCTCCCTTCCTACAGGCTGCTCGGGAGAGACCAGCCCGATTAGTAAGACATGCCCAGGGTACATCAAGCTGGTTGCCACCGCTTGCTTTCCTTAGTGGTTGGGAATCCTTGGCTTTGACTGTAGACACACTGGGCCTGTCATAGAACTGGTGCTGCATTGTAGGGGTGCAGATGGGGAGAAGCAGAGACTCCCCTCTCCCTCCAGCTGCCTTGTGGAATGCGTTATAGGCCCACCCTGTCCCTTTGCTTTGAGCTTGCTCAAGGCTTGCAAGCTGGGAAGGCACCCAGACATCCCAGAGGATCGTTACTGGGGTCCTGGAATCTCAGGGTTGGAATAGACCCCTGTGGCAACCCATGTCTCTGGTACAGTGTCAGGGCCTCCCGAAGCTTTCTGGGAACGGAGAGTATGCCTGGGTGGAATTTTGGCCAGGACTCGGTCCAGATTATGGGGAGACCCAAGGCAAGTCGCTGGGGAGAAGACTAAAAAATAGAGACCCTCGGAGTTGAAAGGACCTAAAGAGATCATCCCTCCCAGCCTCTTGGTGCCAGGAGCCCTCCCGCACCCTTCTCCTCCGAGGCCCAGAGCCTCGCTGGAATGCTGCTGTGATGGGGAGCTGGGCTTTTCTAAAGTCACCAGTTGCTCATAAGCCAACTCTTGCCGTTCAGAGGAGCTTCTTATGTTAAATGGGAAGCTGCCTCCCCAGAGCTTTCTCCCTGGATTGTTCTGATCCCTGGAGCGCCAGAGAAGAGTAAAACTCTTGCCTACAGGGCAGCCCTGAAACCATCAAGGGTAGCTCTGTGTCCTGGAGAGACTTCTCTTCTAAGCCAAGGACCTTGACTCTGTGGGCCCTGTGCCTGTGAACCTGGCTCAGCCCCCACTTTCTCCCCTGCCCCCCATGCAAGGCCACACGCGGGCAGCACAGTGGACCTGCGGTTCTCCCTGAGCACGGCCCCCCAGGGCCTGCGCCGCCGCTACTCACTGCGGGAAGAGCCTGCCAAGGTGAGGGGGGAAGGGGGAGGGTGGGGATCTCCCGGGAGTTTGGGGTCAGTTCGGCCGCGTGCCTGGCTCCAGTTTCACAGTCGGCTGGCGTGTGGTGCAAATCCTCCCCCTGCCCCCCCCCCCCCCCCCCCCCGTGTCAGGGACAGCTGCAGCCCTGGGGTGGGGCCTTGGCAGCTGCAACAGCTGTGTCCCCCCCCCCCCAGCCTCCTGGTCCCTGGGGCCCCACTGAAGTGTGTGCACATGTGCCTGGGTGTGCGGGCGTGTGGTTGGGCAAGGGTCTGGGGGGCAGGATGGAATTAGCATGCTTTCTGGAGCAAAGCTGTGGTTTATGGGGGAAGTGGGAGGGATGGCAAGTTAGCTGACCCTGGGATGGCACCTGGAGTCTCCTGAGAAGCTGCTGTGAGTTCTCACCGAGTCTGTGGGGGAGCCTGGAGGAACAGGAAGGATAAGGGCGGCCTGGTTAACCTACTCTGTCCCCAGCCCAGCCCCCCTCCCCCCAGTGCTCCAGGGCACCAGAGATACAGGCAGAGAAGGAAAGAGCTCCTAGTCTGATGGAGAGTCAGTCTGAAGGCGCCTCTTTCTCTCTCTCCCCTCACCCTCCTTTCTGTTCATGAGAACACAGCCGCTGCCCAGGCCCCTCTCTGCCCCAGCCCCCTCCCTTTTCTCCTCTGTGCTTCTGGCTGTCCCAGCTCAGGTCTGTGCCCTCTCTTACAGGCCTCTGTCCACCAGAAGCGTTCGCAGGAGTATTTCTGAGAAGCTAGCTCTTCTCAGGGTTGACCAGAGGTCCTGCTGTGTGCAAACTGTGGGACCCAAGACAGCCCTGGGTCACCCTTTGTTTGTGTTCTAGTACTTACTTTGTGCCCGACACTGTGCTAAGAGCTGTGATCCTCACAGCTGCCTATGATGTAGGTCCTGTGACTACCCCATTTTACAGATGAGCAAACTGAGGCACAGAGCTGTGAACTGACTTCTCTGTGGCTGCACAGCCAGTGTTGGCTGGAGCATCTCTGCCTCTGGGATCTGTCGCTAACTGCTTTTCTTGTCTAGCTCCATGACAGTCCAGTAATATTGCTTAGACTTTGACGTGCAAATAAGTCACCCAGGCCTCTTGTTTAAGTGCAGGTTCTGCACCTGGAGGTCTTGGGTGGGGCCTGAGGCTCTGCATCTCTAACAGGCTGCTGGGAGACACCACTGCTGCGGCTCTGGGTGGGTGTCCGATGGCTCTTCCTCTTCCCTCCTTCTTTGCTAAGGACTGGGAGCCGTCTCCACTGCCTGGTGTGCGGGCCCCCACGGCCGCCCCTGCCTTCGACAGTGACCCTGAGGTCTCCGACGCGGATGAGGGTGGGCCAGGGGGTCTGGTGGGCTCCATGGATGTCGTCTCCCCCAGCAGCCACTCCGACGCGCAAACCCTGGCCATGATGCTGCAGGAGCAGCTGGACGCTATCAACGAGGAGATCAGGTGAGGGCCGTGCCGCGTGAAGCCGTGAGCACCTGAAAGTCTCTTACAGATGCTCCTGAGAGTGCGACCCTCTAGGGACCCTGAGGTTGTGGCCCAGCACTGGCCCCAAGAGGCGGGACCTCAGACTGACTTCCCGGGGCTGGGGAGGCTGTGCTCCTGCAGCTCCTGCAGTGGACAGAGGGCGCGACTCCCGCTCACCCAGGCTGTTGCCCTCTTACCACAGTCTCTGGGGGAGGCAGCGGCATCTCCGCTTTGCAGACAAAGGGACAGAAACCAGAGAGGTTAATTGATTTCCTAACGTGGCTCAGCGAGTAGCAGAGCCAGGATTCAGACTGGGGCCTAACCTGCCCCCACAATGAGGCATCACGCAGAAAGCTACCCAGACGGACACTTTTCCTGCCTTGGTAGAGAGTTTGTTAGTGTTTAGGACCAATGGCAAGGGAAAAGCAACTGCTGTTGTTAAACTGGGAGTTTTGTTGCTTTAGCCCAGCTCATAAGAAAGAGGAGACTGTTTCTAAACTGCAGTGGGCTCTGCCCGGTGACACCAGAAGCACATGCCTCCTGCTGGCCTGCTGGGGCTGAGGTCAGAGCTAATGGCCGGGGCTGATGGCCGGGGCTGAGGGTCAGAGCTGATGGCCGGGGCTGAGGGTCAGAGCTAATGGCCGGGGCTGATGGTCAGGGCTGATGGCCGGGGCTGATGGCCGGGGCTGAGGGTCAGAGCTGATGGTCAGAGCTGATGGCTGGGGCTGATGCTGGGTCTGAACCTCCAGGATGATCCAGGAGGAGAAGGAATCCACAGAGCTCCGTGCAGAAGAGATTGAGACGCGAGTGACCAGCGGCAGCATGGAGGCCCTCAACCTGACCCAGCCGCACAGACGTGGCCCCATTCCCACCTCTCTGACTGCCCTGTCCTTGGCCAGCACGTCCCCTGCCTTCAGTGGCCGCTCCACACTGAAGTTTACCTCGCGCAGTGCTGCCCAGGACCTGGACCGAATGGGGGTCATGACCCTGGTGAGAGTCTCGGGACAGTAGAGGAGCAGCCTGGTCATCACTGGGCTCAGCTCTGGGGGCTGCACGGGCTCCACATCTTCCTGTGGTGTGCGCGCACCCTACATGTCAGGCCACCAGCACGTCCTGGTTCGGGAACGGGCCTCTCCCTGGGTAAGAAAGGTGCTCAGGAAGCCCACCTGCCACCCACGCCTCTTCTCCCTTCCAGAGGGGGCCCTGATTAATTTTTCTGGGCCACCCTTTTCTGGTGTGATGTTCTTTTCGGACCTGCACAAGGCCCTGAATCCTGTCGTCTTCTAAGACCTGGGGCTCCCCTTGGGGTGGACTTCCGGTGAGCCTGAGTCATGCTTTGCTCTCTCTTCCAGCCCAGTGACTTGCGGAAGCACCGGAGGAAGCTGCAGGTGAGTGCGGCCTGAAGGCAGGCCCCCTCTGGCTTCTCCCCAGGGCCCAGGGCCTCCCCACTGCGTTTCTCCTGCGGCCTCGGATCTCTCCCTCTATCCCCTGATGGCTCCGCTGTCTGTTCAGTCCCCAGTGTCTCGGGAACAGAACCGAGAGGATAGAGCCGCCATAAAATGTGAGACTTCCCCTCCTTCCTCACCCAGGACGCTGCGGCGGGAGACGCTTGGCCACCCAGCCCTGAGCCAGGAGGACGGCAAGGGGTAAGGGGAGCCAGCCCCAGCTGTCTGTCCCCCAGCCACCTCACCTGTCCAGGTGTCTCAACACCTCACTTTTCTTGAAACACCATCGGGGAGGACAATCCCACGTCCCCCTTGTCACCTGCTCTGATCCCCCCCCCTTACTGTAAGTTCTTCCCAGGCCTGACCTCCTCCCTCCTGCTGTGATTTAAGTCTGTTTCTTCTCCCCTCCTGGTGCCACCCTGCAGTGCCGTGGAGGACCAGGGCAGCAACCCCAGCAGCAGCAGCAGCAGCCAGGACTCCTTGCACAAGGGTGCCAAGCGCAGAGGCATCAAGTCGTCCATCGGCCGCTTGTTCGGGAAGAAAGAGAGGGGCCGGCTGACCCAGCTGAGCCGCGATGGAGCCACGGGCCATGGTCTCTGCCCCTCCTAGCAGACGGGCTCGAGCAGAGGGTCAGAGGCAGGCAGGGCTTCTGTTAGCCTGTTGTTCCACCGCAGATGGCCAGGTGGGGCTCCCCCACTCCCGTGTCAGGCAGCAGCTGTCAGAGGGGTTCCTGTGTGGAACAGAAGGTGTCCACCAGCCAGCGAGGAGGGTTTCTGACGTTCTGTGCTCGGCACCCTCAGAAGCTCCTTTGTTCTTCAGGAGAGTCAGGTCTTGATTAGAACATATTTCTACTCATTTGGCCTCCAGGACTCTACATTTCCTAATGCTGGTTATGGCTCTGTAGGCCCTGTATTCAAGCAGGTGCTGGGCAGCAGGGGCACTGCACCCGTGAGATGGTGTGAAGTCCTAGCACGTGCTCAGCACGTGGTAGGCACACAGCCCGTGCTAGCCCTCTGCTTTCCCTCCCTCTCTCCTCGCGTCCCCATGTCTCCTCAGTTCTTTGTTCAGCAGACATTTATTGAGTAATTCTGGATGCAGGCTCAGTATTAGGTCCATTCCTTCAAGGAATGCTAATGAAAAGGTGAAAATGAAGGGACGATTCCAGGACAGCATAATGACAGCGAGATGCCCGAGGTGCCTCGGGAGCTCTGGACTCAGCGTAGCGCAGCGGGGGCCACGGGAGCAGCTGCCTCCACTGGCAGGTCTGAGAGGGGTCAAGGCCTGGGTGTGAGAGTTCTGTCTGCGATGGAGTTTTCAATGTGGGTAGGATAGGGTGGGGAGTGGGGGGGAGGCTTGGACCTGAGACTGAGACGAGCTTATAAGGACCTGGCAAAATCAGCCAAAGAGGTTTAGAAGCCCCCAAGGCAGTGGGCGCATTCACCAGTTTCATGCAGGGGAGGAACCTGCATGATCAATGAGAAAAGGAACTTTGGAGCCCAATACATAATTGCATAATTGCATAATTATACCTTCCTGCACCCGGGAAGGTATGACTCAGAACCTAGCGGGCGGAGCCGGGAGGAGGGGGAGGGAGGGACACCTCTGCTCCGTGCGGGAGCCTCAGCAGGCGATGGAGCCTGCCCCCTGCACCGGGAGCTGAGCCGCCGCAAACCAGGGAGCTGCGGCCGATCAGTGGAGAGGCTCTGTGTGAAGCCTCCTGATTCCCTATGTTCCTCCCACCATGTTGGCACCTAACCCTAAGCCGGCCTCTCAGGTTGGTTTCTGGATCAGCTGCCCTTGCCAGGACCTCTAGGCGTGTGCCCTGTGTTCAGGAGGTCGGTGGTAGAAGAGGGCAGACCTGTGCATGTTCCTCTGTGGTTTTGGCAAGTGAGGGCACCCGAGAAAGGCCATCCCCCCGCCCGACCTGGGTCAGAAGAATCCTCTCTGAGCCTCCTCGTGCCCTGCTCTCTGGGTCTCCTTTACACCTTGGTTTGGAGGAGGGACAAGTTCCGGTTAGGATTCTGCTGCCGTTAGGGTCACACAATGTGGCTCCATCCAGCTGGAAAATGCCCTCAGGGCTGAGGCTCCAGGAGACTGGGCTGGGGTAGCCTGGGCGCGGGGACACTGAGAGGAGGCTCCCGGAATTGTGGGTGGTCCTGTCGGGCCCTGGCTTTCAAGCACTGAGGGAGTAGCTTCCACTGGTCTGCTCCCCAGTCCTGGACCATGCCAAGGGGGGACCAGCAGAGGGTCTGACTGACCTGCCATTGCTTCCCTTCTAGTTCTGCTAACAGACTCCGAGCTCGGGCTGCAGGAGCCCTTGGTGCCTGCCAAGCTGGGGACCCAGGCAGAGAAGGACCGGCGGCTGAGGAAGAAGTGAGCACCGCAGGCCAGCTGGGTGCCACCCACTGCCCGGCCCCCGGGGCACCACCTCCTCCCCCTCCCCTGGGTGCCATGGGACTGAGCTCAGGCAGCCAGAGCCCAGCAAGGCCCTTTCTTAGCAGAGATGGCCTGGTTTGTGTGGTCACAGCAGGGCTGGGAGCTGGTTGTCAGGATGACCTGAGGAAGGAGACTGGGGGCTGTGGCTCTGGCAGAGCAGACGGACCTGTCTGTGGGTCGGGCCGTGTGCAGAGTGAGAGCCCTCACCCTCGGAGATGGAGGGTTTCTGCACCATGCCTTCTGTCACACTGCCTTAGGCGCGAAGCAGAGGTGGCAGTTCAGGGGCGGGGAGAGGGGAGCCCAACATAGGGCACAGCCCACGGTCCCTGGGAGTCAGCATGGTGGAGAGACTGGGAAGGATTGCTGAGTCTGTTCCTCTCTCTGCAAGACATCAGCTGCTTGAAGATGCCCGAAGAAAAGGGATGCCCTTTGCCCAGTGGGACGGCCCTACCGTGGTCTCCTGGCTGGAGGTAACCTAGGCAAAGGGGTTTGTTCAGGGCCCAGGGGTGGGCGAGGACTCCTCAGGCAGAACTTTCCCAACATGCTTCTCCCCTGCCAAGAACACGTGTGACCTAGCACTTTCCCCCACCCTCCATGCCTAGCAACACAGCAGTTACCGTGATGGATTGGGGCAACAGTCACCGCTAAGCCAGAGCCGCCCACAGGCAGTTTGACTCTATCCCCCCGGAGCTGGTCGCCCTCGGTACTGGGAAACCCTGTCTCTTCCCAGGCTTGTTTTCACTGTAAATGAGAGAGGGGTGTTTGATGGTGGTCATCTCCACATTTGCCCTCCTGAGGCCCTGGCTGGGGCCTGGCCTTGCCCTGGGTGTTGCCCAGCTCTTGGAGACAGGGCTGAGTGACCCCATGCCCGTATCTGCAGCTCTGGGTAGGGATGCCTGCCTGGTATGTGGCAGCCTGCCGGGCCAACGTCAAGAGTGGGGCCATCATGTCAGCCCTGTCGGACACGGAGATCCAGCGGGAGATCGGCATCAGCAACGCCCTGCACCGGCTCAAGCTGCGGCTGGCCATCCAGGAGATGGTATCGCTGACCAGCCCCTCTGCCCCGCCCACCTCCAGGACTGTGAGTGCCCCCCCCCCAGGACGACTTCTGTAGTCTCCCATTGGTCTTTGGGGAGATGGTAGCTGTGTCCTTCCCTTCCATCCCCACAAAAGGTTCCACCTGGTCTTCAGAGGGGTGGCGTTGATTCTGGGGTCCCAGCAGGCCCAGTTCCTGCCTCCCACACGACACCATGGGCCCTGGGCCGGGCCTGTGGGCAGATTGGAAAGGGAGCTTTGTCCTTGTCGTTGGGGGTCCCAGCCTGATGGGGACACCTGGGGACCCACTGCAGGACCAGCTACATTTCCTTTCTGTCTACAGTCGTCCGGGAACGTCTGGGTCACCCATGAAGAGATGGAAACTCTGGCAACATCCACTAAAACAGTGAGTCAGCCCTGGGCTCGGGGTCAGGGCTGACAACCCCCCAAGGGTGAGGGGAAGGTTGTGGGAAGTTGACCCAATGTGAGATTAGTGTCCCTGATGTGCGACCGAGCTTGTTCTCAGGTAGAGGGTGGGTGGGGAAGAAGCGAGACAAAGTGGTGTGTGTGCGTGCGTGCGTGTGCGTGTGTGTGCATGTGTGTGTGTGTGCATGTGTGTGTGTGCGTGTGTGCGTGCGTGTGTTCGGGGTCCATTCCACCATCACAGCTCGGCCCAGGCTGCAGGGGCTTGAGCTCGCGTGCGGAGAGCTTTGCCCTGTGTGGGCCTGGGCCCAGGTCCCGCCTCCCGCTTGAGCCCTGTGCGGGGATGGGGTTGGGCTATGCTGCTCCTACACACACACTTGCTGCCCTCTTACCACAAACATGGCACACCCCAGCCTCCTGTTCTCTCTTCACCAACACAACACGCTTCCCCTCGTCACGCGCCCGGCCTCTCCGCGTGGGCTCCCTCTGGATGGGCCCCGGGGTGCCTGCCGTTGACTTGGCCTGTTTCCCCTCACGCTGCACGGTTCCTGCTAGGACAGTGAGGAGGGCAGCTGGGCTCAGGTAAGACTCCCCTTGTCTGGGACTTGGAGTTCAGGGCAGCATCTCCCACAGGTGCTCCTCCTGCTGAGGACCCTCCCTCCCTGTTCCCCTTTAACTGCTGTCCAGGCTTCTCAGGTTGGCAGGTGAGGAGCCCTGGGGGGCTGTGCCCACCTCGTGCCTGCCTCTTCCACCAGTTGGACTCCCTTCGGGAATAATGAGATGGGTTGGAAGAATCCTCTTTCTCCCTCTGCCCCTCTTGGGGGCCCTGGTGAGCTGAGCAAAGTCCTCTTTTCCACTCACTCACTGAGCAAGTGTTCTCTGAACAGGTACAAGGCATTCGGCCCTCCCAGGCTCTGGATACAGGAGTAAACAAACTGAGCCTTCTTGGGGCTTATATATTCTAGTGGAGACAGGCAGTAAACACACAACCAAACCCGTGGACAGCGAGTTGGGCGAGTGCCATGGAGAGTGTGGAGCTCTGAGTTGCACGGCAGATCCTCACAGGGAAACCTGTGCATTAGGGATGTCACTCCATCCGCATGCAGCGAGGGAGTGCCTGGGTCCTCAAAATACAATGTCAGGATGTTATACTAAAACAAAAACAAGCAAAACTGATAGTGTATTGCTTAGAGCAGTGATTTTCAACAGGTGTGCTGCAAGAGTTTTTAAAACGTGCAATAGCTGACTATTGAGTCAGGGGCACTGACCTCCTTTCCCTTAGATTGTCAAAAAGGTGACAACAGGCAACGCAACAATCCAGTGTGAATGAGTCAAAATCATACCTTTTTTTGTCTGATCTGCAAAAAATACAATATATTTTTTGGTGTGTTGCAGAATTTTAGTAATTAGTTTATGTGCTGTGAGAGGAAAGAGGCTGAAAATTGCCGTCTTAGAGAAACACATATTGGTGATTGTAAAAACTGTTGAGACTTTTCAAGCAAGGGATACAAAGCCCAGCGCAGTGGGCCCCTAGTGGGGAAGAGCAGACGGCCGTCCTGGTTTTTCCTAGTCTGGCTTGCTCTGCCCTGCAGCCGGTGCCCTGGGCACAGCAGGGGTGAGCCTGCAAAATCCGGAAGGTGGCTGCCACACAGCCACAGCCGCGTTCCAGGGACTGGAGGGTCACGTCCCCTGCTCTGGGTAGCTGCTCTGTCATTAGTGCAGATAATTGGTATCTGAGTGGAACCATATGGTTTTGGGACCCAGAAAAGTCCCATTTAAACCGCAGCCCCAGCACTCCCAGCCCCTGAGCAAATAAGCTGAATTTTCACTGAACTGCTGAGGGGGTGGGGTCCTGTGTCTGTCAGCCAGACAGGCCACTGCAGCCTGCCTTCTTCCCTAGACTCTGGCCTACGGGGACATGAACCACGAGTGGATCGGGAACGAGTGGCTGCCCAGCCTGGGGCTGCCCCAGTACCGCAGCTACTTCATGGAGTGCCTGGTGGATGCGCGCATGCTGGACCACCTGACCAAGAAGGACCTGCGGGTGCACCTGAAGATGGTGGACAGCTTCCACCGGTAAGCAGGGCGGGGCCGGCCACCGCCAGACAAGTCCCTCCTGCTCTGGGCTCTGTCTTCAGGATAGAGGCGCCCCATCTTTTTCTGTGGCCCGTTCTGGGTGGTAACAGCTCCCTCTTGCAAAAGCTGAATTCTCTCCTGTTCAACCCTTAAGACACAAAAAGTCGTATCTCTTTAGTTTCACTTTCTTGGAGGTCTCTCCCAGGGCTGGATTCTCTGTTTACCCTGAGAAGACTCGACAGAACCCAGCATTTAGGTTAGGTGACTGATTCCTTCTGAGCTGGAGGAAAGGTCTTTCTGAGTGCCTGCCCTGCTGATGTCCCAGATCTGAGCCTCGCAGCTCTTGACCCACCTTCTCTTCTATAGGACGGTATCCAGTCCTCCCCTCCTGTTTGCTGAAAATATCTTCTGTTCAAAGGTGTCTGCTGTGGAGGTCCCAAATTGGCAGCCCGTGGGCAAGATTTGGCCCACAGATGTGTTTTATTTGGCCCACATGGTATTTTAAAAATTAAGTATTTAGTTGCCAGTTTTTAAGCACTAGGAAATTTCACACAGAATTTTGCATGTCTGGCTCTTCAAAAACTGAAAGGTCTGTTGACACTTGCAGCATGGACACAACCAGCTGGAGCTGGATAGGGCAGCCCCCTGAGGTGTAGGTGCTCTCCGGCCCCCAAAGCCCCCCCAGTCCCCCCAGCCAGCTCTCGCCCATTTGAAATATGTGTGCCTGGCCCCAGGAGGCATTTGGGTTGGAGAACAGGTGGCTGGAAATGTTTTGAGGAGTGGTAGGTTTTCGGAAGTCCTTTCTAGCACTAGCTTCAGGCTGCACAGGCCTGTAGTTCCTGGAAGGGGTGTCTCTGAGCTGTGAGGCAGAAGGTCTGGGGGAGCTGAGGGCCAGAGGAGGGAGCTGTCTGCCCAATCTAACCTCACAAAGCAATGGCCTCAATTGTAGAGTGAAGAGAAGTTGGGGTTGGCAGAGTTTCTCTCCCGTTCCTCAGCCTCACAGATGATGGCACCCAGAGGCTATGAGACAGTGCCGTTCAGGTTAAGGAGGGGCAGCCACGCTGATCACTGCCCCGAGAGGTAGTGAGCTCTCCATCACCAGAGGGCCGAGGCACAGGTGTCCTGACTCCTGCATTAGGTGGGCTCTTGGTGTGATGGCCTCTTGGGTCCCATGTAACCCACAGCTTCTGTGGTTCTTGATTATTGGTTGTCATTTAGCAAGTGCTCCAGAGTGCTCCCTGTGCACCTGCTACATTGTAAGTGCTTTCAGTCCTTCCCGTGAATTACTGTTTTAGTCATTAAGCATTTATGATGTGCACTGTGTGCCAGGCACTGTTTAGGAGGTTGAGATCCATCAGGGAACAAAAAAAGTTTCTCACCCTCATGGAGCTTTCGTGCTAACTGGCAGGCTACATCATAGGTATCAAGAGGTGATAGGAAAAAATTAGAACCGGGTGGAGGGGCTGGGAGTGTGGCCTGGGGGTGGTGATGGTCATATAGTCAGGTGGGCATGGGGACATTTGAGCAAAGATATAAAGCAGCAGACTGGGGAGAGTGGTCCAGGCAGCAGAACAGCCAGTGCAAAGGCCCTGAGGCCTGTGGCAGCCAGGCAGGGATGTCAGTGCCCCTGCAGCCGAGGGACAGAGCATGCAGCCAGGGAGCTCAGACGACGGTGTAGGAAGATCCCACAGCATCTGTGGGCTTTTGTGAGGAGTCGAGTGAAATGGAACACAAAAGGCATCTCGTTTATGCTTTTCCCATGACCAGTGGGCAGCCAGGTCTTTGTCACTCAGTTTCTGGAGAGGGAGGGATGTGCTGCTTTCCTTGTGAGAACCTTCCTTTCGTGTGAGGCCCATGCCGGGCTAGGGCTAGGGGAGGATAGACGTGGGGAGGCAGAGAGGGAAGTGGCCTTGGTGGGTCGTGTGCAGGCAAGGAGCAGAGTGGGCTGGGGGCTGTTTGTGTTGGAGGATGTGGGTGTGGACATGGGGCAGATTGGCCAGAACGTGGCCCCTGAGGCTGTGGCGGCTGGGGGGGGTGGGCTGTGCCTGCAGAACCAGCCTTCAGTACGGCATCATGTGTCTGAAGAGGCTCAATTACGACCGGAAGGAGCTGGAGAAGAGGCGGGAGGAAAGCCAGCACGAGATCAGGGGTGAGCGTGTTGCCTCTAGGCCCTCCTCTGAAGGTACAAGGAGCTGGGGGTAGGGTGGGGTGCAGGGTCCTCCCTCCAAAGCTGAGAGGGAAGGAGTGGGGGCTCCAGGACTGAGGAGGGAGATATGGTGCATGCCCGCAGGATCCTGCCACCTGATGGGGAAGGAGCCCTGGCCCCGTGGCCGTCACCCCCACACCATACACTGGCACCACTCGGACTATTGCAGGGAGTCCCCAGAACTGCACTGTGGACTGGCGTGAGGCTGGAGCTTGTGGTCTGGGTGGGGCCGGACAAGAAGGAGACCTCAAAGGCAGAAAGAGGAAGCCCTTGCAGCCCAGGGCTCTGGGGAGAAGGCAGGAGCCCGCTGTCCTGACCCTGAGCCCTGCAGGCTGGCAGGGACAGAGCAGAATGGGGCTGGTGCCCAGGAGCCTGGTGCCAGGGAGGAAAGAGGGGGCCACACATGGTGGGGAACTGAGAGCAGGGAAGGCTGGGCTCTGGCCTGGGGAGCCCCACCTCTGCCCATTTGGCTCTTTCTGCTCTTCCTTTTTCCGCCTCCAGACGTGCTGGTCTGGACCAACGAGCAGGTGGTGCACTGGGTGCAGTCCATCGGGCTTCGGGACTATGCAGGGAACCTGCAGGAGAGCGGTGTGCATGGTGCCCTGCTGGCCCTGGACGAGAACTTTGACCACAACACGCTGGCCCTGGTCCTGCAGATCCCCACACAGAACACCCAGGTGGGCATCTCTGGTGTCAGGGACCCCAGCTTACTCACCCCAGTCCTCCTCTTCCTCCTGCACAGGCTTAGAGAGTGTGGAGGGTTCTTCTGGGACCGGACCCCAGGGGATCACCACGTCCCCACACCTCCAGGTGGTCCCTGGGAGTCACCAAGCCCCCAGGAGCAGGCGTGCTTCCCACACAGAGTGCCTGGCACCGTGCCGATCCCTCAGGCACCGTCCTCTCCTGCCTACCTGTTCCTCAGCATGGTTTCCTGACCCGACCTCTTAGATGACAACTAGCCCTGGGGCCTGAAGGTCCACTCCGTAAATTACACGTCTTCACTGTCCTGGGAATGCCATCCGAGAATATATCTAAACTCTCTTGAACCTACTTGTGTTCGGCTTTCTCCCTTCCTGTGGATAATGGACTCTAGACATACTACCTCTGTGCAAAGTATTTTCTGATTTTATTTGTCCTAAAAATGCCCTGGGGAGCCCTGGGGAAGAGAACAACCTCTGCCCAGTCTTGTAGGTTTGGGAGCATTTTTTTTTTTAAAAGTTTCTTTATCTTTATCGTTGAAAGTATTACAGATGTCCCCTTTTTACCCCCATTGATCCCCTCCACTTCGCATCCATCCCACCCCCAGGCCTTCCCCAACTAGTGTCTGTGTCCATGGGTTATGCTTCTAAACGTATAAGTTCTTTGATTAATCTACCCCCCCCCCCGAGACCCCTTAGTCTGCTCCATGTCTCTGGTTCTACTTTGTTCATTAGTTTATTTTGTTTATTATATTCCACATATAAGTGCAATCATGTGGTACTTTTGTCTTTCTCTGCCTAGCTTATCTCACTTAGCATAATTTTCTCCAGGTCCCTCCATACTGCCCCAAAGGAGAAGAGATCCTTCTTTTTTTTTTTAAATATATCTTTATTGATTTCAGAGAGAGGAAAGGAGAGGGAGAGAGAGAGAGATAGAAACATCAATGATGAGAGAGTCATTGATCGGCTGCAGCCCACAACTCGGGCATGTGCCCTGACCGGGAATCAAACCCTGATCGCCTGGATCCTAGGTTGACGCTCAAGCGCTGAGCCACACCCGGCCGGGCGAGATCCTTCTTCTTTACAGCTGCGTAGTATTCCATGGTGTGAATGTGCCACAGCTTTTTTATCCACTCATCTAGTGATGGGCACTTGGGCTGTTTCCAGATCTTAGCTATTGTAAACTGCGCTGCTATGAACATCGGGGTGCATATGTTCTTTCTGATTAGTGTTTCAGGTTTCTTAGGGTATATTCCTAAAAGTGGGATCCCTAGGCCAAATGGCAAGTCAATTTTTAATCTTTCGAGGAACCTCCACAGTGGCTGCACCAGTCTGCATTCCCGCCAGCAGTGCACCAGGGTCCCCTTTCCCCACACCCTCGCCAGCACGAGTCATTTGTTGATTGGTTGATGGTGCCATTCTGACAGGTGTGAGGTGACACCTCATTGTGGTTTTAATTTGCATCTCTCTGATGATGAACGGCAGGTGTCTCTTGGCCATCTGTATTTCCTCTTTAGAGAAGTGTCTATTCAGGTCCTCTGCCCACTTTTTAATTGGATTGTTTGTCTTCTTGTTAAGTTGTATGAGTTCCCTATATAGTTTGGATAGGGGGGATGTTTCATTTACCAGTTCTCAGCTTTTGTGATTTCATAACTCCGGTTGTGTTGCCTCTGGCCCCAAGTCCTTGTCTCTGTGGACTCTAAATTCCTTTAGCCTTTCCTCATATAGGCTCCCTCCTGCCCTGATCACTTTAGCCGCCCTTGTCTGGACAGAGTGCAGCTGTCAGGTCTCTTGAAATTCAGCCCCAGAGCCCCAGAGCCGCACGAGCTATTCTGGCAGCAGATGTGTTTTGGCTGGTGTGAGGGGAGGGCTCTATTGTCTTGGAATTCTGGGTAGGGGGTCGCCTTTTGGGGGTGATGGCAGCACACGGGGCTAGGGTGTCCACTAGGCTCTCTGCAGTCACAGTGGATAGCGCAGACCCCTTGTTCTCTAAGGAGAGCTTGGATTTCCCCCGAGATGTGTTTTTTCTCTATTTGCTCACCTCCGGCCTGGTCTGCAGCTCCTTTCCCACAATCTTGTGAGATGTTTCCAGTTTGAGTGTGGTTCTCACGGTTGTTGCCCAGAGGAGAGGGCCGTCCCTCCCAGTCACTTAGAAAAATCTTATGTTCCCAGTCTTCCCTGAACAATGTGGTGATGGTTTTCACCTGAGTTCTCCACCTGTGGTTTCTCGTCTCTGCATCACCCCTTTTTGTGGACGGGATTCACCCGAGAGCAGGAGCAGGGTCCAGCCTGTGCTCAGCCTTCTTACTCTCCTGACGCTGTCATGGCTCAGCTGTTGGGGAGGTGGGATCCAAACCAGTAGGAATCCTTTGTTAAAAATGGTTATAATATCTAGTGGCATTTTTGAAAACTTGCTTATTTCTGGCATTTCCCAAGACTCACAGAGATCAGCCCAGGGCCACCAAACCTATGACTGAGCCACCTTCCCAAGTTAAGTTTTTGATGTGGGGCCTTGTGAAATATATTCCCTTAACCTAAATAAGTTAAATCCTTACTACCCATGGCCTACATGCTCATTTATCCCGTCCCCCCGAAAGGCATGGTTTTCACTTAATATAAAATGTGGGTTTTTCCCCAATAAGTGAAGCCTGTCCTTCTATTTGTCCTGTGACCATACTTTTAAAAAAGTTAGTTTTCTAATTTGCTCTCTAGGAAAGAGCCCAGGCTCACAAGTCATTTGACTTATAAGAGGACACAGGTTTGTGTGAAGGGGCGGGTCAGTTAGTGGGTTAAATGCCCTGAAACCCCATGTCTGCCCTTGGACTTGAACCCCTAGGAAGCAGGTGACAGACAGAGGGCACAAAGCCCACTAACTGCAGCCCCCCCCCTCCCCTTACCTGTGGTCTCCAGGCACGCCAGGTGATGGAGAGAGAGTTCAACAACCTGCTGGCCTTGGGCACAGACCGGAAGCTGGATGATGTGAGTGCCTGCCATGAACTAGGGGCCTTGGGATTGGGTCATTGTTGGTTCTTAATGCCCATCAGAGACGCCTGACGTGCCACCCCACCAGGTCCCTGAGGACAGCTCACTTTCCTGTCCCCAACCTCATGTGCCCTTGCCTATCAGGTCTGCCTTAGCTTCTTGGTTCCGGACAAGTTACGGAAGACCCCGGACTGTGGGTCCTCCGTCTTCACTGTGCTTCGTGCAGCAGGCCCCCGATGCTGGACTGCTGGCCTCTGAGCCACCTTAGTGCTTCCTTCTTCTTTGGGCTAAACCGGCCTGTGTGGGGTGACCGCTCTGCCTCAGCAGACAGGACATGTGAGACACCAGGACTGACTTGTGGAGGGCTTTTCTGCACGGGGTACCCTGGAATTTGGAGTGTGTTGTTAACAAACATGTATATCCACACATATGTGTAGTATACGTGTGTGTGTGTGTGTGTTCCAGTCGAGGAGGTAGACTGTCGGACACCACTCTCAGAGATCTAATCTCCCCAGTGCCCTGCACTGTGAGCCCTCCTGTTCACCCCACACACCTGGGGTCATGACCGTACCTGACAGGCGAGTTGTGGCAGAGCAGGGCTGAGCTCTCCCCTGCATCCCACGCCTCCAGAAGTGTGTGCACCTGGCTGCCCAGAGCTGCTAAGTGGGTGACGTCAGGTGGCAGCTCCATGGGTCTCTGGGATGCATCTGGGTGGGGCTGAAGAGGACTGGTTCTCACTGCTTAGAGTAGATGGTGGTACTGGTGGTCGTGGGCACAGGAGAGGTCCATCAGCAGCAACCTGGAGCATCTCGGCAACTGTTCTCTCCATTAATTCTGGTTCTCAGTTTCCCCTCTCAGGCTCCAAGGCCCTAGAAGGCTGCATCCAATTCTCCACCTGCCGGGAGAGCAGGACTCAGGAAATGAGCAGTGCAGCGGGGAGAGCATGAGACTCTAGGGGACGGGAGGAATATGGAATCCTTAAGGTTGGCTTAAGGTGGAAACGAGATGGGGGAGCAAGGCTGTGGGCTCGGTAAAGGGCACAGAAATGACAGGAAAATTAACTCAGGGATGGGACGCCTACACAGGAAGCCAGCTGCCATCTGTTCACTCAATAGTACTTACTGAGTGCCTGCAGTGTCCTGGGCACGAGCAGGGGCCAGGGAGGCACTGATCGAAAGATCAGTCTCTGTCCCATGGAATAAAGAATTTGAAAGCAGGGAGAGGTTAATGATATAGTCTCAGAAGTACATGTGAAAATGCTACTAGGCCCAGGGCTGAGACAGAGGCATGTGGTGCTAAGAACGAATGGGGCATTTGGCCCACTTGGGGTGTAAACAACAGACCCTAGGAGGGGCTGAGTGGGTTGTTGAGGTGACACATGGTGGCAGCACAGGGCGGAGGACATTGGGCTCTGTGCCCAGGGGCATCCTGGGGTTACCTCCCCGGTACCCTTTGGCAGAGGTGGTTATTTTGGAGAAGAGGCTGGTGTTGGGGAGGGCAGAGCAGGGCTTCCCACCCATCCTTAGGAGCCTGCCTTTCACTGCCTCGCTGCCTGATCTGTTACTCAGTGTCCCTGATCCCGTTGGGTGGGCAGTCTGGGGAGAGTGGATTGTTACTCCTGCTTGAGAGACAAGGAAACAGGCAGCTCAGGGTCACTCAGAAGCCAGGTCTGACTCCTGACCCTCCTGAGGTCCCAGAAGGGAGGGGTGGGGTGGGGGCTGCCTGGCGACCACGTCCACGGGTGACACGGACGGGAGGCACACTTGAAAGGTCATGGGGTGTTCCAAGCCCAGTTTGAGGTGACTGGGGTGGGCAGGGAGATGGTTCAACTGCGTGATGGCGACAGATCCCATCAGAGGGGCCCCTCCCTCCGAGAGACAGAGACTTTCAGTTGCAAGGCAGCCACCCGCTAGAACCAGCCGTGACTGTCCGCCCGGGCAGGGAGTGGAGGTGGCATTTCCTGTGTCCCCACTGCAGGGGGAGGACAAGGTGTTCCGCCGTGCACCCTCCTGGAGGAAGCGCTTCCGGCCGCGGGACCTCTCGGGGGGCATGCTCAGCGTGTCCACCCTGGGGTCCCTGCAGCCTCCACCAGCCCCTCCGAAGAAGATCGCGCCTGAAGGTGAGTGACGGGCTGGACACCCAGCTTGCCCCCTGACGCTGCACTGACCCTGCTGTGGCTGTGGCCGTGGCAGCCCAAGCGTGAGCGCTCACACTAACCGCCGCCCTGTGTGTTCTCCGGGCTGCTGACTTCTCCCAGCCCGGACAGCCGGGGCGCAGAGACCAGAGACCTCCACGGTGCGGACCTACTCCTGCTGACCCCTCCCCGGGTCTGGGGTCTGGCTAGTGTGCCCGTGGCGGTGGGTAAGTGGGCCAGGCCCAGCCCTGAGCCCTCCCTGCAGCCTCCCTGCTCCTCCTGGCTGGCTCTGGCCCCGCTC
Source organism: Miniopterus natalensis (assembly GCF_054644295.1). Taxonomy (NCBI): domain Eukaryota; kingdom Metazoa; phylum Chordata; class Mammalia; order Chiroptera; family Miniopteridae; genus Miniopterus; species Miniopterus natalensis. Next base: position 14,030,851 of record NC_142102.1, on the reverse strand, counting down.
TGCTGCATCTGGCCTGGTGCTCATGCTTGCTAGCCAGTACCCTGCAACCCTGCTCTCCCGCCTCAGGGCACTGACTCTGCTCACTGCCAACGCCTGTCTCTCTCTTTCTTTCTTTCTCTCTCTCTCCCTCTCCCTCTCTCAGCTCACTCCCACTATCTCTATGGACACATGCTCTCTGCCTTCCGGGACTAGCCAGGCCCCAGGGTTCCACAGGCTCCTGCCAGCCCGGACCCCTCCTGCTCAACCCCTTCCTCCCATGGCTCCCAGCCTCCTCGGTGACTCTCCAGTTTTCCTGGATCTCAGAATATATTTGCCCACCCACTTGGGAGTCCACTCCCCCAGTCCCCCACATATTCTTTGTCGTTTCCTGTGGATGTGGCTGGTCCTTCTGCAGTTGTGCAGATTCTGCAGGAGGCAGAAGACGGAGCCCTGGCGGGTGTGACTTCACCTCCTTCCTGGTCCTGGCCTGGTCTGGACTTTGACCTCCGACCTCCATGGGAGACCAGGACACTGCCCAGGGCTGGGACAGCCTTGGCAAGAAAAGGGCACTTCGGACCCTGCCGAGTTTGGGCTGTTTGGCCTTCTGGTCCCTGTCCCTGTCCTGGCTGTGCCCAAATGGCTGGACACCTGTGGCTTCTGCCTCCAGGATGACCTGCGGGCTGAAGGGCTGCAGAAGGCCTGTCCTCCTGGGATGGTGAGGATGGGAGGAGGTCCCAGGCCCTGGCTTAAGCTGAATTCCAAGTGTGAAATTGAGAAGAATCTGAGAGAAATGGGCCCCTGAGGTTTGGGCCAAGGGTCCAGTGGGGAAACTCTCAGCCCCCCACTCAGTGAGGTGCAGGCTGGCCAGCGGGAGAAGAGCCAGAGATCTGTGTTGGCCTCTCCCCTAAAGGGCATGGGGATGCCTCTGGCCTAGTGTGGGATGGAGCTGCTGCTGGTCTGAGGGGATGGAGTCTGTGGCCCTTAGCTCTGGGCAGAACAGAGCTAAGCAACCAGGCACTGCCAGCTCTGCTCCCCGCACCCTGCCCCCTTGGCCCATTCTGTAGTAATTCCAGCCTGCAGCAGTGCTCCTGATGGTGGGTTGAATATTCATTGACCTCAGTATCAGGTTTGGTAGAAAGGTCACTCCCCGGAAACCCTCTTCCTCACCCATTCCTCACGCTGCCGAGGTGCCTGACAGTACTTGGGACTGGAGTTCAGGAACCCAGGGCTTCATCCAAGTGAGAGTGGAGGCAGGTGTGTGCAGGGGCCACACTTCCCTGAAGGTGCCTGAGTGGCTGATTTGTAACCTTATAGACCTGGGTTTGAGTGAGGCTGGGCTAGCCGGTGGGGCAGTGCCAGGGCTCAGTGCCTGGGCCACCTCTCAGCAGAGGAGAGGTCCCCGTGCTGGGCTGGGTGGCTCCCCACGTGCCCTGCCCTCCCTGTGCATCAGCCACTGCAGAGATGAGTGGGATGGGGAGAGAAAGCCCCTGTCCCTGGGTGATGGACATGAGGTAATGGAGAAACCCCACACCCCTAGGTTGGTGGAATTGGGGACCACAAGGCCATATTACTCTGTCAGGGGACCTGATGGGCTAGTAAGCAGCAGCTGGTGGGACGCAGGTCCCTTCAGGGCATCTTGGAATATTTCAGGGAGGTGATGGAGAGAGACCTCTGGTCAGTGACGGGAGGCTGTTGTCTGTTGACCAGACTAGACCACTGCCTTGGTCAGTCTATGTATTTGCAGAGTCACCAGTGGCCTGAACCCCTCACCAGCCTCCTGTGTCTTATCAGGCCCCTGCTCAGAGCTGTGCGGGCTCAGGGCATCAGGAGGGTGTGTGTGCGTGTGTGTGCGTGTATGTGTGTGTGCGCGCGCGCGCATGTGTGTGTGTGTGTGTGTGTGCACGTGCACGAGCGCTCACCAATAAACAGCCTGGTTTTAAGACAACTTAAAAATGGCTCTGGTCCTTTTCAACTTGGAGCTCAGCTGACGTGTCCATGTTCCTCCCCAGTCCTAAGGGTGGTAACCTGGGAAGTGAGGATCAGAGCTGTAAGAACTAGTAGCTGGGAACCTTCTGTTTGCTCACATAACCACAGGCTTGAGGGAGATGACTGTTTGGGTTGCTGGTGCCCCAGGGGTGGGGGAGGAGGGGCTGATACCTCCCCTTCCCAGTAATTATTTTTCCTTCCAGCCTGATTCCCCAAAGGCTACTATTTGGCAATGTTTGATTAACCCAGTTTGGTCTATTGTAGGAGCTTCCACTGGAGGCCAGAACTTAAGCTGATTTCCCTAAAGAACCACTCTCATTATTCATTAACCCTTATCTGTAATGCAATTGTGGAGGCTAAGCTTTCATTAGTTTAGGAAAGTCCCTGGGCTTCGGTGACAGCTGAAGCTGGCAGAGCCTGCCCTCACCTGTGGAGCCCAGCAGCTCCTTTCTCCTGGTGGGAAGCAAATATGTAGGCAGTGGCCACCGGGCCATGGCTGGCACCACCAACCCTGATAGCCGTTGCTCAGGACTGTTCGTTCTTAGCAGGTTATGAAAATGAACTTCAGTTTCCAACTGACATGATAACTGAAGAGGAATGATGTAAAAATGCATCCAGCAGCCCCAGAACCTACCAGCTCCTTAAGGGCCGGAGCAGACTCTCCTTACCCCAAAGGCCAGTGAGTCAGGGAGGCCGAGTCTTGGAAATGGCCCAGGTGTTCCCTTCAGCCCTTCCCAGAAGGTCAGGCTGGAAACACTGTGATGCAAATGCAGAAGAAAACCCCACATGCAGGGCAAGGCAGGTTGGCCCACCTGTGATTCCCAGCAGGCCCAAAAACCCCACATGCAGGGCAGGGCAGGGCAGGTCGGCCCACCTGTGATTCCCAGCAGGCCCAGCCCTGACACTCTCCCCACCGGGCCTGAGCCCCAGAGTGGGGCCTCCTTGTTTTATGCAGAGTTTCTGGGGAAACCCTGGGGGCTGCATGTAATGATTCTGAAATTTGCAATAAATCAGACACTTAACCTGAAACAGTTGGAATTAATAAAGTTTTTAGTGTGTGCTCGTGGTCCACTGAAATTCTAGCTCCTGATGCCTCCCCAGCTGACCCTCAGGTGATGTCTAGAATCCTCGGAAAGCAGCAGCCTCTGCATCTCCTTTCGTTGCTCTTGGTGAGCCCCCACCCCTGTCCCCCAGCTGCATCTCCTTCATCCTCTGAGCTGCAGACTGGGGCACAATCCCCTTCTGCCTGGCGAATGGAGGGCTGTGGTGGACAGACAGTGTCTGACTCCGGTCAGCCTGATTTGGTCATTTCCCACTTCCCTACGTGCTCCTGGGACAGTTACACCAGAGGAGAGGTAGGGATTAGGGAGGGAAGCCCACGCATTCCAGCTGCGCCCCTGCCCACAGGCTGTGGGCTAAATGCCAGGCATGTGCTCAGTTAATCCGAGGACCTGGTGGGATGTCAAGTGAGTGCCCAGTGTCATGAATCAGAGGGTGATGGACCCTCAGCAGGGTGCCTTGCACCTGGCCTGTGGACCAGACCTGGCTTCCTCTAAAGTAGCAGAAAGAGCAGGGGTCTCAGGGCCTGGTGACCACCAGCAGCAGGGCCTTGGAAGCCCATCCCTGGGGGTGTATGGACTGAGGGGGAGGGGGAGGAGCAGCAAGCACCCCTCTGTCTGCATCATCACGGACATCTAGCACCCAGTCTTTATTCATTTTTTAAAAAAGGAAATCCAAATAAGTTAGCAAAAAATTACAAAACAATAGCAAAACCACACGATGCTTTAGTTATCAAAGGAAATCACCCCAAGAGCCCCTGCCCCCCACCCCTGCCTGTCCCTGGCAACTTTGCTCAGGACACTTGGTCAGATGGCAGCTTCACAAACAACACACAAAACAAACAAAACATAAACCCACTGGAAGGTTCCCAGTATTCGCTGCAGAATCTTGGCCCCCCAGGGACTTGGGAACAGAGGACTGTCCCTTTCTTCTCTCCCAATTTAGGGCGGGCCCAGCCCGGCCACTGGCATCAGGAGGAGGCACGGACAGGAAGTTCAGGGTGGAGTTGAAGGCTGCGCTATAATCAAAGGGAGGCTCCTGAGTTTGCCCCTGAGCCGGGGCACACGCGGGGTGCTCTGGTCCCCTGCTTTATCTCCCTGGAACGGGGATGGCCCGTGCTCTGAGCAGTCAGCTAAATGAGAGCACCCATTCCCTCTCTGGGTGGTGGATTAACCTACGGGTGAGGAGGGGGACAGGCTGGCTTTCTGGAATCAGGACAGCCTGGCTTAGGCGGGCCCTCTGCAGAAGTGGCGGCATCTGTGGACAGCCTGTGGGCCCCCTGGACGCCGGCCCGGCAGACAGCCTCAGTTGGGCATGGTTTCATCTGGGAAGGCCACAGAGACGTCCTCCATGGTGATGCTGTCCACGATGGAGGTGAGCGAGTGCAGGTTGTGGGTGTCCGTAGGGTCAGCTGTGAGCAGATGGTCTGTGGGGAGGAGGTGGGAGGGTGTTACCTGGGCTATACCGGGTGTCTCAAGACCCAGGCCAGTTGGGTGAGCAAAGGTTAGGAGTTCTACTGCTCATCCCCACAGCACGTGCATGATGTGTGTGCCTCCTCTGTGAACTTGCTCGTGGGGCTGGGGTTGGAAGCAGCTCTTCCGACTGCGGTGGGGGTGGAGGTAGGTGGAGCTGTGATGGCGTGTCCTGGGAGATGGACCTGCCCTTGCTGGTCAGTTAAGCAGCACTGACTCAGTGACCCCCAGGGACCCCTGGGACAGGGACAGTCTCCTCCCCTTGGAGAAGGTCAGGCAACAGGCACCAAGTACCAGCTGGGAGTTGCAGGAGGCTGGGGCCTTTTTAACAGGTCAAGGCTTCAGGGAGGCACAGGGCTCCCAGTCCCCCACTGGGACCCTGGGTTCAGTAGGTCCCTTCAGAGGCCAAGGGAAGAAGCCAGGGGCAGGGAATAAGGTAAGAGGGGCCACCTGGGCTGGACACAGGCTGAGGGATTTGAGCCAAGCTGATCAGGGTCCCATCTCACTCACCCGCTGGGTTGGGGCCGAACTCCAGGGCGCTGCCCCACTCTGGACTGCAGGAGGCGCTGTGGGAGCTGCATTCACTGGGTACCTGCAAGATGCCGAGGCCCAAGGTCAGGCACAGCCATTCCAGGTGGTGTCCTCTGTCCAGTCCCATTGGCAGAAGCTCCTGTGCCAAGGCTACAGCCCCCTAGCCCAGGTCACCTCCATCAGGGAACTTCACAATTAGCCAATTAGCCCCTTCCCTGCCTCCACCTGGCCTTAGATCCCTGGTTTCCAGGCCTTTCCTGGCTTTCAACAGCTTAAAGGAGTGTCTGGTTTTCCTGACCCTGGGATCAGGGTGTCCGGTCCAACCAGGGCCTCTCTGTGCACGTGCTGGGGTTCCAGGTAGGGGGCAGAGCTGTCCTCACCCCTGTGCTTGGCCCTGCTCTTGGGCCCCATCCCCAGGCACTGCAGCCAGCTAGCTCTAGACTTGCTCCTTGACCCCTCCTTCTGTCCTCTGCCCACCCCTCCATCTCTGCTTGTCCTCCCAAAGTCATTGTCCTGTCTGGAAAGGACACTGAGACATGGGGGTCAGCTGGACAGCCCAGCTCTGACAGAGGACTGTCAGATGAGCCCCATGTGGGGGGCTGAGGCTGTGCCTCCTTCCCCGGGGCAGGTTGGGGCAACCACTTACCCCTGCTTGGGGACCGCCCCCGCCGCGGTAGCGCAAACCCCGCTCCTCCTGGTTGAGGGAGCTGAGCAGGGCCTGCAGGCGCTCAATGTACTGAATGGCACTGCGCAGAATCTCCACCTTGGGCAGCCGCTGGTTGGGGTTCAGCAGGGTGCTCCTCTTCAGGGCCTCGAAGGCCTCGTTCACTTTCTTCAGCCTGCGCTTCTCTCTCAGGGTGGCCGCCCGCCGCCGGTCCACGGACACCGACTTTCTCTTGCACACCTTACACGCCCAGGGCAGGCACTGGCCCGGGCAATGCTCGGGGGTCCCCAGCCCCTTGTCTTCGAGGGGCCCCCGGGCCTCGGGGCTCAGGCTGAGCTCAGTCCGCTCGTAGCCTGGCGGCTCAAAGCCTTGGAGATGGACGGGCAGGTAGTTCTCCCCGTCGTAGAAGTGGGGCTCCTGGTAGAAGTAGGGGGGCGTCTCATACAGCTCCATGGGGTCGGAAGAGGCTTGTTCCTGCCACCAGCCCCCAAGCTCCTGCAGCCCCTCACGCCAACTGCTGGGTGCCATTTAAACCCTCCCCGCTGGCATGGAACCAGAGATAAATATAGCCAACGCCACGGAAACCTGAGCCCCCTCTAAGCTGTTGCTGCACATCAAGACGTTCACAGCGGATTAGACGTGAACCCCCCTCTGCCTGGCCTCCACCCACCCACCCAGCCTGCCTGCCCTGGCCATCAGCTCCTGTGCCCCGGGAGGGAGGCCACGGGTGTAATTCGATTAGTTTTCATTTCTCCGCAGCCCCCATGGGGCAGGCAGGGGAGGTGGGGGGACACACATTCTCATCTGCTCCTTTCAATTACTCCTGGCGGGGGGCCTGCCTGCTCTCTCTTTGCTAGTCCTAAAGAAGTGAAGTTGTGGGTGGGTTTCGGCTGGAAGGGGGTCTCACGTCATTTAATTCACCCCTCCGCTTCCTGACAGCACTCTAAGCCACTCGTCAGCCAGATGAGACTCCCTCCCGGAGGGCAAGGCTGCTGCTCGGGCAGGGCAGGCGTGGGAGCTCAGTGTCCGGGGACAAGAAGGGCTGAAACTCGGAATAAGTGGCTTCCACTCCTGGGTTTCCATAGCAGCTCTGACATCGTGTCTCTTAGGGCTCATGTGACTGGGGATAAATTGAGGAAAGAGGAATTTTGGGGTCTTGTTTCTCTTTTTGGCAGGGGTCAGTGGAAGTCCTGAATGCGCTGGTCACGTGGCCTCCATCCCCACCGTGGAAAGCCAGCGGGAACAGAGCCCTTCCACGCAGTTTAAATCTCCCCTCTCCCTCACCACCTGGCTTGGTGCTGTGTGGACTAAGTCTGATCCCTCCTCTCTGACAGATGAGACTCATGCTCAGTCCCACACAGTGATGAGGACAACAGAGGAAGAGAAACTGTGTGGGGACTTTGAGAAGTTGTCACAGGGAGATGCGAATGCAGCTTGAAGGACCCTGCTTCCCTTCCTCTCCTCGTCTGTGGGGAGGAGCCAGGAAAATGCTGGTGTCCCTTGGGGTAGGGAACAGAGATGAGACCCCAGTAAGACCCCAGCATGCTGAGGGGGAGCAGAGAGGTCAGCACAGGCTCCTGACCTATCTAGTAAGTGAGAGAGAAAACGACTGGTGGGGGCTGGGGGCTCGAAGCCCTGCTCTGCCCAACCAGCTGGACAGAGGAAGAATGTTTCTAACATGCACACACCCCAAAAAGGAAAAAAAGAAAACTTTGCCTCAGTTTATACTTTAGTCTTATGAGCCCTGAGCATAGGAGTGATGCTGCAGTTACTATGGAAACCTAGAAATTGCATCATTTTGTCCTTTTGGGATCCAATCTGCCCCCAAACAGCGTGTCCACATCCTCTAAAAATGGGAGCAGGAGAACTGGGCTTGTTTTGTGAGGATTTCCAGGATCTCACTGTCTAGTTGGTGAACCTGGACACAAGTGTGAATGTTAAGTTAAAATGCGAGAAAGTTATTTTAGTTCTGTGGGGGCTGCCATCCCTGGCAAATGAGTGGGTTCATCAAAGAGGCGTGTCAGGAGTTCGTAGGATCTGCGTGAGGGGCAGAGCACCGCTGGGTCGGGAGGTCACACAGGGTCCGGAAGAGAGGAGGAGGGATGGGGAAGGGTGGATGGGTTTGGGTGGAGTTCAGGGTTCCACATAGGCTTGCAGAGGTCGGGGGGTGCCCAGCTGGGCATGGAGGGGTCACCACGCGTAAGACCCGACAGTCCTTCAGGAGCAAGGTGCCGAGATCCTGCATGCAGAACAGCCCACTCAGAGGCGGGAGGACGTGTCGACCGGGTGAGGACAGGTGTATCAGCTGGCAAAAGGATGGTGTGTGTATGCGCGTGTGTGAGGCAGGTGAGTGGTTGTTGTACTGAAAGGGCACCTGGCCGGTGGAGGCACCTCTCCTCCACACCTGGCCTCTCCCTGAGTCTGTTTCCCTGGCTGTCCTCATGGTCTCCAGGGAACCAGAACAGCGGAGATGGGGGAGGGAAAACCTGGCCCCACCTGCGTGTGATGTATATTTTATTCAACACTTTCAGTCAAGAAACAAGTCTTGCCCACCGGGTGTTGGATGCCAGGGTCAGTGGTGTGAGCAAGACATAAATATGCCTGCAACACACAGTTGGGTAAGGAAGCTGAGCAGCTTTCTCACCAAGGTAGAAAGTGTTCGGTGATAACACAGAAGTGTGATGTGACCCAGAAAAGGGAAGGGTCTGTCCTTCCCTCCTGACCTGCAGACTCAATTTCCTGGGGTCAGGGTGACCTTGTGCGTCTGCATTTCGGAGACTCCATCTGTAGGTGAGTATGCGTGTCTGAGTAAGTGGCCTGGGGACCTTGTCACGACCCTGCTCCGGGCACAGGCCCTCCCAGGACTCAGAAGACAGGGCAGCGCAGTGTCTCTGACCTCAGCACCCTGATGGAGGACTGTCCCTTTACCCACCTTACTCGTCTCAGAGCCGAGCTGTGGAGAAGCGGCACCTGGAGGCCTGGCCTTCCTCCCCTGTGCACCCTGGTCTGTCCCCCCACCCCGCCCTGAAAGCTGCCCTCTGATGGACAGGAACACATTGGGGCCACCACAGAGCAGTCTTTGTGCTCCCAGCAGCGAAGATCCATCAGCTGCGACCTGACAGCAGGGCGTCAGGCCCTAATCCCCACCCTACTGGCCTGGGCCCACAGGCCCCTGCCCCAAGGAGCCTCCTGCCCCAGCAGTCCTGGCCCCTCCAGAGGAAGCCCTTAGCCCCCGCCCCACTATCCCAGCTTGGCTATTTGCATGCTGGGCTGACCGTGTTTGCATGGTCTCAGGAATCTTCTTCATCTGCTCCCCACTCCTTCCTCCCTGTCTACTGCTCACCCATACCCGGCTCTCTGACTCCCAGCACCTCCAGTCCCAGCCACCTCTCAGGTGGGCGGACTTGGGTTGCCAGGTTGCTTGGCTAACGTCCAGGCAGGTTTCCAGTCCAGAGTCTCACGTGCTGGGAATCAGGGGGAGGGTCTGGAAGGGTGAGAGCCTCTGGCTTCTGCAAACATGCCTGAGCTCCGTTCTCTGGGCTGAGTCCATGGCTGGGGTGGCAGGAAAATGCTCCCACAGACCCCAGAAGCCAGGACAATGGATGCAAACCAGCATCAACTCTCTGTGGAGCAGTAGCTTTGCAGTGAGAACAGATCACAGAATCAGAAAGCCTGAGCTGGGAGGCACCTTGAAGGTCAGCAGTCCACCTCCTTCCTCCTACACACTGGAAACAGGCCCAGAGAAGGAAATTGACTCGCCCAAGGGTACACAGAGTACTAGTGTCAGAAAGATGAGGGGTGCTGGCTCTTGGTGCCTGAGCTCAGGCCTTGGGGCTGCGTCAGGTACCTCCTCTCCTCCCCGAGGCTTACAGGTGGAGAAGGCCGGGCTCTCACAGTGAGTACATGCTTCCCAGTGGGCTCGGGCACAGGTGGGAGGCCCTAGGGATTTGGAGGTGCTCTAGGCTTCGAATGGAGAGTTCAGGGAGACATCAGAGAAGTAGTGATGGAGACATGGAAAGAAGATACACGAGGGCTAAGGGGCATGGGCTGGGGAGACGGGAGCCTGAGGGCTTGAGATAGGAGAGTTTGGAGGCAAATGGGAACTGGCACGGGGGTGGGGGGTGGGGGGGTGGGGGGGTGAGGAGCAGTGAGGGCAGGGGCCTGGAGGTCCCACATTGTCTCCACTGAGGACAAGCATCAGATAGCCACTGGGAAATCCCTCCCTGCCTGGAATCTGCAGCCCAGAGCCAGGCTCACTCACCAGGAATCTCTGGCCTCTGCCTGGGCGAAGGTGAGGCCTGGAGCCGGAGCCAGAGAGGAAGGTCCTTGCGGAGTGGGGGGTCTGGGGAGGTGACTGGTGGTCACAAAGCACAGAGCTGGGTTTAAAAATAACCCGATGGGGCTCAGCAGTGTGCGTGGCAGTGAGAACCTGGCCTTTGGAAGTGTGGGTGAGGACTTCTTATGAGTAGTTCCTGAGCCGGGCCTTCAGCGCCCAAGAGGGGGAAGTTAAGGCCAGTGGAGGAAAGAACCCTGGGTCAGGAGCCAGGCGCGTTGCTGCCCTTTCTCCTCTCTGGTTTACGGTCTCCCCGTGTGTATATCAGGGTGCTGGACTGAGTGACCCAAATGGCCCCTTGAAAGATGGCATTCTTGTTCCACCTCAGCACGTGGGCCTGCAGGTGCTCATGGGGTCGGGTAGGAGAACTGTTCTGAGAGCCCTTTGAGCCAGGCCTTGCCCGAGGAATGGACCATGTCCGTGGGTGTCTCTTCCTTTCCCGTTGCCACATCTGCTCCCACACCCAGTCTCTCTAAAATGCCACCGATGGCTCTCTGGACCCATTCCAACCCACCTAGACCTGGCATCTATCTGTCCTGCTTACGTCTGGACTCCTCCCCCTCCTGCCCTCCCTTCCAGCCGCCCCATTCTGCCCTCCTCATGGGTCCAGAAGCCTGAGAGGCCACACCGCCCCCTTCCACCCCCTGGACAGCTTCTATTTCTGCCTCTTTGACAAGTTGTGACATATTTGGGAGCAGCTGCCGCCTGGGTGGAGATGCCTTTGCTTTTCTCCTGGCTCTGTCTTCTCCTCCCCAATGCCTCTCCCATAGCCACCCCTTCCCAGAATGTGCTGTGGGACCCTCCCTGCATTCCCCTCTTGGGAACTTGGATGTCCAGCTTCTCCTGGGCTCCTCAGGGCTGGCCTGTGCTCTAGACTGGCACAGGGGACCTTCCTGGGATGGAAAGGCAGGGGCTGCCTGTGAAGCACAGGACCAGCTCTGCCACGTCACAGGCTGTGTGGCTTGAGACAAGTCTCTTCCCCTCTGGGTTCTACTTTTCTGTCTTTAAAATGGGATGATAAACAGTGTTTCCCTGTCAGCCACTAGTTCTGTTGCCTGTTAACTGTAGGGACTTGGAGCTCCTCTTGTCTTCTTGAAGGACTTTATCCCACGTCTCTCTTTTCCCCAAATATCTCTACTTCTCTGTCTCTGCTGGCCTTTCCCCTGAGCAGAAACATGCTGAAGTCACTCTCATCAAAACCCCCCTCTTCCACACTGCCCTCAGCTAAGGCTCTGTCACAGCCTCTCCTTCGTCACCAAGTTTCTGGGATGGGACTTTACACTCACTGTCTACTCAGTGCCTTCCACCTTCCCTGAGACACCGGACACCTCAGCAGGTGCCAGCTCCAGGCGACAGTTTCCATCTCACTCGATTGCTCTGTACTGCTCATCGCTGTTGGCCACAGTCCCCTGAAGCTCTGCTCTCCCAGCTCCCACGACCCCCAATCTCCTGGCTCCTCCTTGGGTTTTCTTCTCTCGTGCCTCCCTCCCCCCTCTTCCTCCTCACGAGCTTCTCCGCCTGCCCTTTAAGAGGGACCTCTCTTCTTAGACGTCTCCTCTGCAGCCCCCCGGGTAACCATTCTCTGACCTAGGGCTCCCTCCTCTGTGTGCGATGCTGGTAGAGGTTAGCTGCTTGTGCTGTGGTGTGCGGATGGCTCCCACGCCTGTACTCTCGCCCTGAACTGCAGGTCACAGGCCCAAGGTTATGGTGGACGGCTCGCTTCCATGTCCTGCAGGCTCTGGAATCGAGTATGTCTGTTGATGACTGCAGCCATCACCCACTCTGTCACGCCTGGCCTGGCTTCCCTGCCCTTCCCAGGCTTTTCTGTTGTTTGTCTGTCCCCGGGCCCCTCAGATCCTCTCTACTGAGTGGGTGTGAGACACGGAAACAAATGTTCCTGGGAGTCAGAGCAAGTCCATCTGCTGCGTTCCCCGCATAGCGGGCGGTGGGGATGCCGCATTCCGCCCTCAGGGCCCTGGTGCCCGGGGTGTTCTCCCTGAGCTGTGTTGCCCCAATCCCTTCTTCTCAGGGGCTTGGGCCAGCAGATGGCCTCCTGGTGGCAGGGGTGGGGTTTGGGACAGGCTGCCCAGCCCCAGGAACTTTTCTCCACCAGCCATTTCTGTTCCCGACATTCCTCAGACCCGCACAGCCCCAGCGCTTACCAGCTCCCAGGCTCACCCTCATTGTGCCCCCCACAACGGTGGAGACACAGCCCTACCTCCCCTCAACCTTTCTGCCCCTGCAGTTGGGGAAGTCGAGGCTTCGGGAGGAGGGTCAGGGAACTGGACCGGCTGAGGCTCAGGCCCCTGCCTCGCTCACCAGTCCTCCCCACCGAGTCTTTCCTTAGAGCTGCTTCCACAGCCCAGTGTCTGGCTTCCCACGTCTCCAGGCACCTGCCTGTGCCTCATCTTTCTTGGCTCTGACCTCGTTTCTGAAAGTGACTGTTTCCTTTGCTGGCTAGTGAGGCTCCCCTACTTCCTGGTCCAGGCAAGGAGCAGTGTCTTCTCAGATTCCCGAACCCAGAGCCGGCTGGATTCTGCCTGCAGCGTCTCCGGTGGGGCTGGAAGGCCTGAGGATGCCCCCTGGGCCCAGGGCAAGATCGACTAGGGGGCAATGTGACCAGGTCATCATCCAAGGTGACGTCGCCATTTAGGAGCTTCCTGTTTACCAGGCACTATGATAAGCGCTCCACACACGTGAACTGTTCAGTGACTCGGGGGGTGGGGGGGGTATTGTTCCTCAGTTTTTAGACTGGGAGTCACGGCTGAGAAATTTGCTCACGTACTAACAGGAGGTGGATTAGCACCAGGGAACAGTCTTGTCCACTGAGATTACTACTGAAATCAGGCCTTGGGCAGCAGCGGGGACCAGCTCCTCTCTAGCGTGTATGCAGCAGGCACTCAGCAAGTGCACATGGTATGCTCACTGGATACTCACTGATCAGCTGAACTGAAAGACAGAGCAGCTCATCAAAGCCAGTCCCTGCTCTGCAGAGTGAGGGTGCAGGACCATCTCTCCTTCTTGGGTGACCTGAACATCACAGCTCACGTACTCTGTGACTTGCAGTGAATTCCTGGTTCTGCCAACGTTGGTGTTACCCACTGGGCAAAGGCGAGGGATGTAGTCCCAAGGAGCATGGAGTTGTAAAATAGAGATGGGAGGCGGGACACGTGGCCCTCCAGGGGACTGGGTGAGCCGCATCGGGCCACTGGGGGCTCTGTTTATTTTGAGATGGGCAGCCTCCCTCCTGGAGTGGTGGATTTAGGAATATTCCATCTACCCGCGGGCGGGAGAGCCTGGAGCATTGCCTGGAGCCTGAGAGTAGGTGTTGGCATGATCTGCAGTGCTCATGGCACCTCATCCCTGCCACACAAGTAGACAGTTCCCCTGATGTCTTCCTTGTGCTCTGCTCTCACTGGCTGCTCTGCCCTGGAGGTTGGTAGCCAAGAGCTTGACTTCTGACCTCAGACACTCCAAGCCCCCCTCCTGATACTGCGGGCTGCCGTGAAATCATAGATGCACAATGAGCAGAGCTGGGAGAACCTCAGACCAAGGGCAGAGACCAAGAACGGGAGAGCAGGGGGCCACTTACCTGCGGGGGCAGATGGCAGAGTCAATGAGCCGTCCTGGACTCCAGCCACCTGCCTATCCTCAGAGCCAGGAAACATTCATTTCCAAAGTATTTAAGCCCCTCTACGTATCATCACACTGCCTTCACCTGGAGGATCACTTGTGTGTATGTGCACATTCACATGCACACACACACGCACACACAGTCACACACATGTGTGTGCACATTTTCTGGAGCCTCCCTGGCACCTCTCCCAGGCTGGCGAGCTCCCTGCCCCTTCCCCACCCCCATCAAAGCTCACTGTCCAGGCTTCTGTGGCTCAGGGCTGATGTGAAAGTGGGGATGTCTAGGCCCCAGGCCTCCCCTCCCTCCCACACAAGCCAGGGGACAGGCAGAGGCTGCTCTGCCCTTGGGTACCAACCTCCAGGGCAGAGCAGCCACTTATAGCTGTGAGACTTGAGGTTGGTTACTTACCCTCCAGGCCTCAATTTCTCATTCTGCAAATAGGAAAATACTATACTTAGCTTAGTGCCTGGCACCCAGTCAGCTGTTATGACTAGAGGAGCCATTATTGCCTGAGAGCAGTGATTCTCCGGAGGGCTTCCCACCCAGCCTGGAGGATGGGTTCCACAACCTTTCAACGGTGACCCCCCCACCCAAACCAGCATCCAGGAGTCCTTGAGGAGGCCTCAGTCTCTACCCTGCCCCATCCATTGTCAGCAAAGCCCCTGGCACTTGTGGGATCTCAGCTCTGACTGTTTTGAGTTATAAATAACACCTCCATCTGTCCTATGAAACCCCAATGCTGATACCAAAGCAGAGCTTCCTAGATCCCTTCTCCATCTCTCCCCATCTCCCTCTGCTCCAGCAGAATTTTATTTTCTCTCCTTTAGAACTTAAAGCTCTTCCCTTTCATGCCTCCTCCCCCAGCTCTCCATCACTGTGGATGTCGAGGAAACCTCTGGGGACAGTTCTCTTGGAAGGAAGTGCCCACTTAGAGAAAGTACACAGAGGTAGTGCTCCCTCCTCAAGGCCTGGCTGGGCAGGGCCAGCAGCTAAAAGGTGGGTGGGGCATGCATGGAGAACCTGAGGGACAGGGGCAGGCGCCACAGCAAAGGGGTTTGGAAGTCATGGTTTTCTGAGTACCCAGAGCTAAGCAAGCGCACAGCCTTGTTGGGGGGATTAGGTGAGACTCCTTGGGACCTGTCTGCATTCTCATTCTCAGCCCCCCCCCCCAAAACACACATTCTTCATAAATCCTGTGTGACTCAGCACCTCCCAACCTGCAAGAAGGTAGTTAGCTAATCTGGTGGCTGTCTGCTGTGGTCTGAATATGTGTCCCCCCAAATTCATATGTTGAAGCCCTAACTGCCAATGTGACGGCATTTGGAGAAGGAGCTTTTGGGAGGTAATGAGGGTGAGCTGAGATCACGAAGGTAGGTTACTCTCTTCACCTGCTTGCACCAAGGAAGGGCCAGTGAGCTGAGCATGAAGGTGGCCATCTGCAAACCAAGGGGAGGGTCCTCACCAGAACCTGACCATGATGGGCCCTGACCTCAGACTCACAGCTTCCAGAACGGCGAGAAAACAAATTTCTGTTGTTTAAGCCCCTAGTCTGTGGTGTTTTATCACGGCTGTCCAAGCCGGCCTATACACAGCAAATAATGTCCCAGGCACTCCTTTTCAGGAAGAACATTTCAACAGGGCTTCCTCTACCTATTCACATGTTGCTCGCATAACAAAAATTAGTTTAAACAACGTTGCTGCCGTTGTCTTTCTGTTGACATAGCACACTGATTGGCTCTTCATTCAGATGCTGGCCATGAAGAAATGAGATGCAGGAAGGGGATGTTATTAAATATGCAAATGTCCTTTTGGGGAGGGTGGGCTTTTTGCCTTTTGCAATCGGAAGGTTGTTCCAGACAGTGCTGGTGGGCCTGGGGCCGGAAGGACAAGGCCTCCGACTCAGACCCTGCCCCTCAGCCCGTCCCCCACCCTGTCCTGGCAGGTGGAAGGTGGGGGTTTTGAAGTTTAGTCTCTTGCACTGAGGGCTGGATGGAGGACAACAGATGGGGCCACACAGCCCTGCTGCTTAGACCGAGGGGAACAGGTGGAGGCTCTGGGGTCAGAGTGTGAATGCTGGCGATTCACGCGTGTGCAGCAGGCAGGGTGCCCAGCTCAGGTCAGGGACAGCTGGCAGCAAGTGGGTGGGGGTGGGGTGGGTTCAGCCATGGGAGAAGGCATCAGAGGGCAGAAGACCAGGGAGGGAAAGGGGGACTGCTTCCTGGCCCCTCCCATCCCTTGCTGGGGCAGGCCAACCTGAAAGGCTCCGGAAGCTGCGGGGTGAGCGGGCACAGTGAGAAAGGAGATGCTCCTTATGGGCCCCTTCCCCTCCTCCCCAGCCCGGCTGTCCTGGGCCTAACCCTAAACCCAAGGCATTTGGGCCATTCCAACAGCTGTGCCAGGCTTCTGGTTGGGTCAGAGCCCAGGCAGGGGACAAAAGCAGCTGCCACCCTTTGCAGACAGGGGTAGGAACACAAGGAGGTGAGCAGGACGACAGGCCAGGCCACACTTTTCTGTCCAGAACTCATACGTACCCTGTAGCCACCACCCCTCTCTTCTCTAAGGTAAGTGATAGAGGAGGAAAGGTAACGTCTACTAAACACGGTGCTACTGATTTTATAGCACATCACGGAGTCCTCCCAACAGCCCCTTGTAAAAGTATAACATCCATTTCACAGGTGAGAAAACTAAGGCTTCTTGATCAGACACTCGAGAAGGGAGAGAAATGAGATTTGACGCCAAATTTCTTTGACACTAGAGACAAAATTCATGACCTCTGAGAAGGATTTAACTAATGAAATGCTCCAGGAGAAACTGGAGGCTGTGGGTCTAGGTCCGACTTTCTTACGGTCAGAACAAAGGGCAGCCAGGTCCCGTGAAAGCTGAAAATGCTTTTCTCTGGAGATTTCTCTGAACAGGAGTGATCTCATCCCTTTGGGGCTGGTTTAGGAGACTTGGCCTAGAAAAGGGAACAAAGCACCTTGGATTGGGGGCCAGCACACAGTCTCTCTATTCTTTGACGGGGAGGTTTGCTGGGCAGTCTTAGGTGGTCTTCAGCTCTCCAGGTGAGCTCACAAACCTTTGAGAGGTGGGGTACAGTGGAGAGTCTCCCTGAAGCCTGACAAAGACTTGGTTCCTCCTACCAGCTCAGGAACCAGCACCCAGTGGGCAGGGAGCACCAGGCGTGCCACCTCACCCCATGTCCTGGGCTTCCATCTGGCCAGCAGGGGGACCCCGAGCCCCAGGCACAGGCCCTGATGGGACGGCTGCTCCTGGCTCTGGATCCAGCCCACAGCTTAGCAGCCATACTGTGATGTTCAAGGGTCTAAACAACAGAGTGTTGAGAGGCTTTGTTCTTTTTGTTGTTGTTCTTTTTTTTCCTTTATCTTTATTGTTGAGGGTATTACAGGTGTCCCATTTCCCCCCCCAACTGACCCCCTCCCCCTCGCTCCCACCCCCTCCCCAGGCCTTCACCCCGTCATTGTCTGTGTCCGTGCTCCAAACTGCTGATTTGATTCCCAGTGTCCTTTACTCTACTGTTGATTCCCCATAAACTATTCTGCCTTTCAGTTCGTGCAGCCTTCGTTTCTGTCTGGTTCTTTATTAAGTCATCGATGGTCTCACTTGTTTCCTTAATAGTCTCACTAAGATCCTTGAGCATCCTTATAACCATTATTCTGAACTCTGTATCTGTCAGCTTGCTCGTCTCTATTTCATTTAGTTCCTCTTCTAGAGATTTCTTCTGTTCTTTCCTTTGTGACATGTTTCTTTGCCTCCGTATTTTGGCTGCTTCCAGGTGTTTGTTTCTATGTATTAGGTAGAGCTGCTATGTCTCCTGGAATTGGTATAGTGGCTGTGTAATAGGTGTCCTGTAGGGTCCAGTGGCTAAGCCTCCCCAGTCACCTGAGCTGGGACTTCTAGGTGCTCCCCTGTGTGGGCCGTGCGCACTGTCCTGTTGTAGTTGAGCCTTGGTTTCTGTTGGCGTCACTGGGAGGAACTCACCCCCAGGCCAATCAGCTGTGAGGACCAGCTGCAGCTACAGCCGGAGAGCTGCTGTGCTGGAGACACCCCTATGGAGCAGGATTTACTTCAGTGGAGCTTTGGTGTTCACCAAGTGCACCCCTTGAGTGTCACTCATGGATGTGGTAGGGTTGTAATCCAGCGTGGTCGGGTCTGACCACCAGGTGCGCTGTCTGTGGGGCCTCCGGGGAGGTGCAGAGTCAGCCTGTGCCAGTGCCTTGCCCAGGACCACCCAGCATGAGCTACACAGCAAACCGTAGTTGGCTGCTACATGTGCTGGGCTTGGAGGTGCCCAGGAGAGGCCAAGTTACGAACCAATGCGGCTGCCACTAGTGCCAGGCCTGGGGCCACTTATCAAGCCCCATGGGGCATGAGGCCAGCTGCTGCTTATTTGAGAGATTCTAGGAAAGTCCTAAGCATGAGGCTCGAGAGGCCACTTGCACAGAAAAGCCCCTGGAAATGGCCTGGATGAGCTGCAGGTGGGGAGGGGCGGGGCCTCCGGGAATCACGGGGCGGGGCCAAAGGCGTGAGTCAGGTGCTGGCGATTCAAACATGGCGCCTGACTGCCGGCTGTGTGCGGGGAGGACTCGCCAAAGGAGCCATGGCCTCCGCCAGCCCTTCTGCCCGGGAGGAAGCCGCCCTCCGCCTCTCGCCTGGATCTCAGGCAGGTTAGTTCCTCCCCGAGTGTCCCGGGTCCTTTCAGGCTGCTGTCCGGCGCTGGGCTCAGAGGGAGCGCGTCGGAGTGAGTCCGTGCGGGCCCTTTGAGAGGAAAGCCTGGGACTCCACCAGTGTCCGCGACCCTCAGTGACAGTCCCCCTGGTTTCACAGCCCGAAGCTGTGGGGCCTTCTCTTCCCAGCTCTGGAGCCCTGGGCTGGGGGCCTGCTGTGAGGCTGCGACCCCTCACTCCTCCGGGAAACTCCCGCTGCCGAGATGTCCATTCAGGGTTTAAACCCCGGCACCGGGTGTGGGCCCGCGGCTGCGTCTCTGCGATTCAGCCTCGATCCACCCGCGTCTCTGCCCCTCCTACTATCTCGATGCTTTTTCAGTTCCCTGGTTGTAGGGCTTCTGTGCAGCCATATTTCAGGAGGTTCTGAGTGACGGTGGTTCTATATTTTCGTTGTAATTTTGATGTGGTTGCGGAGGCGACGTGGACTGCGGTTACCTGCGCCGCCATCCTGTTCCTCCACCAAGAAGTCAGTTTGAGAGACTTTGTTCGTGATTGTCCTGCAGAAGGTCATTGCAGACACTCGACAAGTGTGTCTTGAGCTCTAGGAAGCCCTGGCGACAGGGCCTTGGGGGAGAGGTGGAATGTCAGGGCTGATGAGGACAGAGCACCTCCAGACCAGCACTCAGCTGTGCTACAGGTCAGGAGGTCAGGGCCAGGACGAGAGGAGAGCAAAAAGAATGGGCGGAAGGCAAATCTGGGGCCAAGCCTGCATTTTTCAAAGGTCTCCTATCTGTTCGTTTCCCAGGAATGCCACCAGTTCAGATTCCTCCATGTGACGGTGACTCCTGGCTTCCGTGGGACTCACTGAGCACCTGTGTAGTGGGCTCGTGACAGGCTCTAGGGCCCTGGGGGAGGAGACCGCTGCACTTTAGCTTCCTACCTCGCTCCTTCCAAGGAGCCACTGGCTTCAGTCTCAGCCCTCACCCCAGGACTCAGTCCAGAAAGCTCCTAATTAACAGCTATGTTGCTTTCCAATCCCATCTGTCTTATTCCCTGGGGAAGACGCAGGCTCCCTGAGAGGGGCTCCTAGGACATGTTGGAGAGAACCCTGGGCTGGGAGTTGGAGGCCTGAGCTCATGTTTCATTCTAGCATTTGGTGGTTCCTGGGTTCCCTCTGAGCTGGGGTCTTTTACTCTGATAAGGGATCATAACAGCTTTCCAACCAGGTAGCGTGACGATGCTTGAGATAAATTTGAGAGCCAGGTACGAGTTCACACACACACTTCAGTGCAGCATTATCTAGAAAAGTGGTCTCAACCCCATGGCCATCGACTAAAGATGGATAAACAAAACTTGGTCTGTCCCACAATGGAATATCACCCAGTCATAAGGAGGTATGACTTAGATGCACTCTGAAAATGTTATGCTAAGTGAAAGAAGCCAGTCACAAAGGCCCACGGGTCACACAGCTCCATTTATATGAAACGCCCAGAACAGGCAAATCCATAGAGACTGGAAGGCGATCAGTGGTTCCCAGGTCTGAGGGGATGGGTAGGGTTGGAAATGACTGGTAACAGGTTCGAGGTTTTGGGGGGGTGATGGAAATGTTCTAAAATTAAATTGGGGAGATAGTTGCGCAATTCTGTAAGTATACTGAAAATGATTAAATTGTACACTTTAAATGGGTGAACTTGCCCGGCCGGGTGTGGCTCAGCGGTTAAGCGTCGACCTAGGATCCAGGTGATCAGGGTTTGATTCCCGGTCTGGGCACATGCCCGGGTTGTGGGCTGCAGTTGATCAATGACTCTCTCATCATTGATGTTTCTATCTCTCTCTCTCTCCCTCTCCTTTCCTCTCTCTGAAATCAATAAAGATATATTAAAAAAATAATAATAATATATAAGTGAACTTTATGATATATAAATTATATCCCAATAAAACTTAACTGGGTGACCTGCATTTAATCTGGCAACTCTGTTTCTGCTCCCCACCCATGGCCTCCTCTCCCCCTCAGGACATACAAAAGTTAGGGGGCATATTTCTTTTCCTTGAGGGGCAAGAGCACTGCTTCATGGGCTGGAAGGAGTAAAGGAAGCATTAGGAAGTCACAGTTTTCCCTGCCTCGATTTCCCTTCTGCCCTTGCACTCTTGGGGGTGGTGTGTGAGGGTCTGGGGAGGAGGGGTGAATGGACAGACAAGGATGAGCTAGGCTGTGCCAGAGGCCTGAGCTGTAACAACTCCGTGATGTGGTGGAGCTGATCCAAGTCCTCCAGGCAGTGGGGTGGCAGGTGAATCACCCAGAAGCCCCTCTTTGGCTGCAGTCAGGGCCAGAGAAGCCCAGAAATCCATGGCTGGTGCCCTTAGGCTGAGGTCAGGGGTGGGGCCGCCAGGTGAGGAGTTGCAGGTGCCAAGAGAAGGCTGATTCTTTAACTGTGGCACACACGTGGGGCCGACTGCTGTGAGGGGCTTGGAGAAGGTGGACAGCTCCTACTCCAGGTCTTTTAGCATCCAGAACTCTGTGCCCAGCTGGCTGTCATTAGCCACTGAGGACCTTGACTGGTGGGGTCTGTTCTCAGTTCCTCTTCCCTGCCACTGCTACCCTCTCTCAGGTTGTGAGGAGCATGCTCAGATCAGCTGCTTAAACCAACCTCTTTTTGACCCCCCTCTGCTGCAGCTAACAGCCCATCTTCTGTTTCTCTTCCACACCAAGCTCTTCAAAGCCTCCTGTGCACGACAGCCGCCATCCTTTCCTTCCTGGTTCAGCATTAACCCCCCTTCTTGTCGCTGAGTCCCCACTGCCCCTTGGATGACTCACAGCTGCTCCCCAGCCCTGAACCCCTCAGCACCCTGCCACAGACATACACTAGCAGCTCCCCTGGGGTGTGCACAGCCCATTTCCTTCCAGCTTCTCTCTGCATCCTGTCTCTGAGCCCTCTCATCTCACCCAGAGCTTTGTCTGCCACCTCAGTGGAAAAGACTCAGCTGGAGCTCTGATTGTCCCCTCAGCCACTTCCACAAGCCCTGCTGGACCTGCTGGACCCCTTCCACATGGGCACATCCCACTCCACTCGTCCAGGAGTGGACTTCTTATCCTTCCACCATCACATTTCTCCAGGAACCTGAGCTTGAAACCAAGTCACCTTTACCCCTCACTCCCCAGCTGCTCTGCTTGGCTGGCCAAGGGGCCCAGGGGTCCCACGTGACATCTGTCTTGTCCATCTTTGCTCTTCCATGTTTCCTCTTAGGTTTGCCTTTTAATCTCTGGTCAAGCTTGCTGCTGCCTCTGACAGGTCTGCGAATGTATCTACTGCTTTTCAACTAGGGGTGAGTGTGTGCGGGAGAGGCTCAGGTGTCCTCCAGAGATGAAGGTTGCTGGATGGGTGACTCAGTACCCACCCCTTGTGCCAGGCCAGGCCTGCCTTAGTCTTTGCAGGTGTTTGTGACAGCTAGATGAGCCAAAATTAGGAAGCTGAGTGAAAATCAAGAGAAAGCCTTGATCACAAAAGAACTTGGGCTGAGATCACAAGGAAAGCTCTGAGAGTCAGGGGGATGGATGCAAAGACTTTCTCAAGGGCGGGGGAGTGATGAATGTTGATGCCCCTGGGGGTGCTGGGGAAGTTGGGGCGGAGCCTGGGGAAGAATCGACACTTCCCAGTTTCTCCCACTAGGCTCTAGGGAAGGACCACAAACTTTGCTGTCTGTCTGAGGCAGAAATGGAAGTTATCCACCCCTGGAGACTGAGCAAAGACCTTCCTCCTCTGGGCAGAACTCTCTGGGCATCGTGAGGTGCAATAAGGGCAGAGCCTGAGGGGCCTGGAGTAGCTCAAGGCATGAGGCCCCCCAGCTCTCCCAGCCCTGACTCTGCCCTGCCAGGGCCCTTGCACACCATCTACGAACAAGGATTTCCCAGGTTAGGATCTCTGCAAGGCACCTGTGTTGAAGGAGGGTCTGCCCTGGGAATTTGGAGGTCCTTAGTAGGTACCAGTGGGCCTACCTGAACCTGCAGCATGAGGCAGCCAAGAGGGGACTGGGTCGGGAACAGTGGGGAGGACTGTTCAGGGCCTCGTCGGACCTTGCTTCCCTGGCCGGGCTCATCTGCAAGGCCAGCGGATTGGACTGTGCTGAGAGGACAGAGGGGGGACACCAGAGGGGGTGACATGATGGAGATGATCTTGGGAAGCAAGGCGGCTTTTCAGAGCTTCCACACCCCCATCTGTAACAGGAAAATTGCTGACAGACTAACGAGAGCTGAGAAAGGGTGTAGTGACTCAGGAGAGAGTCTGCACAGCGATGCGTGCAGGAAGGATGCTAGTTCCTGCGAATGTGCCCAGGTTTCAAGATTGAGGGGCGCGGTGGGGGAAGTCAGAGAGCAGCCTGAGGTGGGGGATGTTGCGCAGCTGGTGGAGGGGTCTCCTCTGGGGCATCCGGCATCAAGAAGGGGGAGTGGATGCAGGGACGCTGCACCTCTGTCTACTCTAGAGGCTGGATTCACACAGGGGCCCCCAAGGAAAGCTCGCATTTTCCCAGCTTTTCTCACCCAGAATCACTTCCTTTGTTTAGCAGAGGGGGTGGGGAAGGAGATGGAGGGCGAGGAGGGAGGGGCCCGCGGTGCCACCCCGCCACCGCCCCCCGCCCCTCTGCTGTGTGGAGCTCGTTTGTCACCCGGCTCCTGTGCTGGGGAGCCCCAGGGGAGTCCCAGCAGCTTCATCCCCCGACCTGCTGGGTCGGCCCAGGTTTCTCCAGGCATCCCCGAGCTGGCGGCTGCGGAAAGAGTCGGGCTGGGAGGGCTTTTGGACGGAACTGCTCAGGTGGCTGTGAGCTCTGCCAGCTTTGGTGACCTTGGGTAGGTCTGTGTTTCCATTGGCATTGGGGCTTCCCGAGAGGGATGCAGGAGAGGGCTGAAAAAGGTGACTAGAAAGCCCCTTCTAGGGGCAGGGTGGGCGAGGTTCCCCGCAGAGCTGGAGCGGGGCCAGGGCTCTGCTGGGAGGCTGGTGCCCATCGTCTCAGGTGGGCGGCCGAACGCTGGGGAAAGGGGGCCCTGCGCCCCTGCTGGTGCTGAGCCCAGTCCCCCAGACCCACGTCCATCGGCTCGTCCCAGGTGTGGAGCAGGGCGCTACCTCTTTAAAAGCGTCCAGGGCCGAGCCTCCGCGCACCATGTGATTGCTTGAAAAGGCTGGGCCGGCGGCACTGCAGCGGAGCCGGGAAGGCGATGAGCTGCTGCGCGCGCGGTGCCCAGAGTCCAGCGCTGAGCGCCTCTGGGAGCTCTGGGCAGCACCAGGTGCCCCCAACTTTGGGCACTACCTCTGGGACCCCCTGGCTGCCAGCAGGCAGGCTGGTGAGCTCCTGGCATCCTGTTCCGTGGGCATAGGTGGGCAGAGCCAGGCATGGGGGACCCTGGTGGGGTGTGTGCAGCGGAGCTGCCTCACACCTGATAAAAAAGCCAGTGGAGGAGTGAACGCTGCTATCTTAAGTTGCTGAATGAAACCTCTGGGGGTGATAAGGGGAGGGACAGAGATTAGGCAGAGAAAGGGCCAGGGTATCTCGCCAGCCTGGGAAGCCACTGACTGTGCCAAGTGCGGCACAAACCCAAAGGGAAGGGACTTCCAGAGCCCCTGTCCCCTCCCAGGTGCAGGCCTCCCAACCCCAGGCTTCTTGATCATAGGTGCCGACTGTCCGCTGATGTGCCCGGCCTTTGCCTGCAATGCCGCCCTCTGTCTCGGCCTTCCAGGCCGCCTACATTGGCATTGAGGTGCTCATCGCCCTGGTCTCTGTGCCTGGGAATGTGCTGGTGATCTGGGCAGTGAAGGTGAACCAGGCGCTGCGGGATGCCACCTTCTGTTTCATCGCATCGCTGGCAGTGGCTGATGTGGCCGTGGGCGCTCTGGTCATCCCGCTTGCCATCCTCATCAACATTGGGCCACAGACCCACTTCCACACCTGCCTCATGGTCGCCTGCCCTGTCCTCATCCTGACCCAGAGCTCCATCCTGGCCCTGCTGGCCATTGCCGTGGACCGCTACCTCCGTGTCAAGATCCCTCTCCGGTGAGTCCCGAGCAGCAGCGGCAGGTGCTGACCACACCCATGCTAGGTGGTGTGAGGGCCGTCTAGAGATGGTAGAAGGTGGAAACAAGACCCCAGAAAGCCAGATGTCCTCTGGGCCATTGTGCCCAGTCCCCACTCTGCCTCTGTGCCCTCTGCTCTGTGGTGCTGGGCTGAGCTGGGGTTGAAGCAGGAGGATGCTGGGTGGCTGGAGGAATGTGACCCTGGCAGTGCCCAGGAGCCCCCAGCTAAGCTGCTGCTGTTCTCAGGACACGGCCAGCTGTCCAGTCTGGAGCGGGGGTTGGGGGGGCCGGCAAGACAGTCACAGTGAGTGCTGGGCAGAATGAGCTGAGCCCACCAATCTCTGGAGAGCGGAAGGGGAGAGCAGGTTGCTGGGGGGGGTGGTCGTGCGCCGAGGGTGGCCCTCCAGAAGCCAGAGGGCTGCTCCCCCAAGCAGACCCGAGAGCCTTCCTGCAGACATGCATCTTGCCAGCCGGCTCCACCCTCTGGGGCTGAACTGTGGGCCTAAGCCGCCAGCTTACCTCTGCCCAACTCCCACTGCTGGGATCTCTGTTGCAGGCAGGAGGAGGGAGAAATGAGGGTACCTTCTCCTAATGCTCTGTTCGGTCACAAAACCCTGCAAGTCTTTGCCAGTCACAGCAGAGGGACTCATGCTGTGCCCAGGCAGCACCAGGGTGGGTGGCCTGATGGTGGCCATCCTCATGTGGGTGTCTAGTCCACCCTGGGGCTCCTCGCCAGGGCTTCCAGGCCACAATCTCGTCACCAGGCAGTGCCTGGGCCACCAAGTGCCAGTGAACGCCTGGGCCCACTGCCAGGCGGGCCCTGCTGGGACACTCTGTGAGGGCCCCTCTTTAAGTCTCGTCAGCAGTAGAGGTGCTCTGGCCATCACTGGCACCTGCCATCCCTGGAGTAGCTTCCATATCTGGGACTGGGGCCTCTGGCCTCACTTGGCAATTTGCCCAGGCAGGCCTAGCCTCCCACGTATCTCCCGTTTGCATTAAATTTGTGCAACTTTTTGAAGCTTTTTTTCATGCACCATTTTTTCCTGTTCTCACCGTGATCCTATCAGGAAGCTACAGTGGGAGCTGGTAAAGGGAAAACTCAGACCCAGAGGGTCTCCTGCTGCTGGTTGGGAGCAGAGCCTGGGTCCCCTTGCTCACCTAACTTCCTGATTCCCCCATGTCCCAGCACCTTAATGCCGGCCCTCTGCCCTGCCTACCTCCCTCAGCCTCCAGGCTTCCCAAGGGATGTGGGGTGAAGACCGCTGCTCAGGGGAGAAAGAGGCAGGGAAGGCCACTCAGAAACTCAGCACTGAGGAGACTGTGCTGCCCTTGGTCCCAGGTCACGGTGGCCGTGAGGGTGAAGCTGGCCTCAGCCCATCTGAGTAGCTGGACCTCTGAGCAGACCACATTAGGAAACACGAATGTGCAGATGTAGAAGCTGCTCCAGAAGTTCTGTCTGGAGGGGTATGAAGCTGAGCAAAGGCCTGGTCCTGATGTGACAGTGGCAGATGTGCCCTCCTTGCCCTGTGGGTGGTGGTGGCTGCAGGCCTGTTCCTGCAGGAGGCAGCTTCTGTGCTCCGGTCTCAAGGAGCTGGGGGTCTTGAGGGGCTGTCTTCTGAGGGTTGAGGCTGTGGCCTGCTTAGAGGCTAAAAAACAGGCTCGGGTTCCAGTCCTTGCTGTGAGTTTCCAGCTGTGACCCCGGGAAAGTCACTAATTGATGTCTTTAAGCTGTGGTTCCCTCGTCTATAAAAGGAGGCATGAATATTGTACCTTCTCCCTGGGACACTGGCAGTTAGCTCTGTGTCCGACATGTTGTGTGCAAGCCACACGTGGTAGGTTTATGTTTGTCGTTTCATCACTGTTAACATTTGGCTCAAAGTGGGGCTGGATAGACAAGCTCTGCCCCGCCTACTCATGCTTTCATACAGTAGCCCCCCCCCCCCCCCCCCCCCCGTTTCCAGAGAAGTGCCAGGCACCGTGAAGTTACACCTGTCCTTGCTTTTTCTCACTTGGTGGGTCGTCAGTGTCCCAAGGGCAGCGACCAGGGCAGCTCGGCATTCTGTCTGTTTCTGCTCTTTCTCCAGAAAGCCTAGCACAGTGTCTGGCGTGTAGCAGACACTCAGTAAACGTGGGCTGAACTAGATGAGCTTGCAGAGCTTCAGGTTGAGCTTCAGGCAGGCCTTCCAGATGCCGGCCCTCTAATCAACCTTTTGCTGGGGCTAAGATCTCCATGCTGCCCATCAGCTCAGGCCCACAGTGCCTGGAGTGCCCCATGGAGAGGAACCTTTCTCTTGCCAGGGCCCAGCTCCCAAAGCCGGGATCCTGGAGGCTGGGCTGAGCCGACTGGCCGCTCTGGGCCCTTGCCTGTCACTGCTTCCTGCTGATCTGCTGGAGTCAGTGGGCTGCGGGGTCTGGGAGAGCACCTCGCAGCCGGAGGGCCCCAGGCACCTGGTGAGGCATGGGTTGGTCAGTCAACCACACATTTTATTTCCTTCCACTTGGCAGAAAGACAAAGAGACAAAGGCTCACAGCATGTAGTGTGATCCAGTTACAAAAATAAAAATAAGTACCTCAAGTGGTAGATTTATCAATAACTTGTGTTCATTTACATGTACTTAGCATGTCATTTGCATAACACCTTCACATGCTTGGTAACTGCCACCCTATTCCCCTCAGCTCGTACTTCTGGGCACTCACCCTGGGGTATCTTGGTGGCTCCTACTCCGGGGGCTGGCTATGGGGAGGAGTGCCAGCAGGGCTCCCTGACCAGTGCCCTCTTTGTGGGCAGGAGACCCAGATGGGTGGGATGGGGTGAGAGGTGATGGGGGTTTGGGAGCCAGATTGACCTGAATTTGAACCTTGCTCTGTTACTAACTAGCTATGCAACCTTGGATTCGACCTCTCTGATCCTTTCCCCCCTCATCTGTTAGACAAAGGGGCTGGGCGCGAGGTCCCCAAGGTTCCTTTCTGCTCTCTGTGGCTCTTCCTTGTCTTTACTCCTGACAGTGCTGTTTTGAGATCCTGGGAAAATTGTGTTCTGTTTTTAGCTCCTAGTGTTAAGAACTAGGCATGGTGCTGTGGTTTTATCTGCTTTATCTCACTTAATGCTCATAGCCTCTCAGTAGTATAGAGGTGATTGTAAATCCCCATTCTGCAGACACTTTTTTAGATAAATTGAGGTCTGAGGTTCAGAAATTTGCCCAGACAAACATCTTGTCAGGAGAAGAGACAGGACTGAAATCCAGACGTGTCAACCGATATCTTTAACCAGTGAGCCCATGTGCATCTTGAATCATGTCTAAGAAGCTGTAGGGTTTATAGAGGAGGTTCCTCAAGGCTGTCAGCAGGGTGATCTTTCTCCTCTGATCTTCGCCAATGTTCCCTGCACCCTGCTCAGCCCACAGGCTCTCCTCCCTCCCTCCTCACCTTCACTCCAGTGGGCACAGGAGCCCCGGTAGCCTTGCCTCTGTCCACAGCTGGAAGCTTGCCCAGCTGGGCTGCTGACCGGGAAGCACAGCCAGGCGTGGGGGAGGCTGGCCTGCTGGACCAGGCTCAGGCGGAGAAAGAACTCTGGTAGATGAGGGTGTGCCAGCTTTTAGGCATCAATGTAGCCCTCCTCCCCCTGACTAGCCTGCACTTTCCTCGACACTTTGTTGCACGGAGAGCAAAGTAATGGGGCAGAGAAGTGGGAAGAAGGCGTTTTGTTTTGTGTTGTGCTCTAACAGAAGAGGGGCGTTAGTGTTTGTGCACTACCTGAGGTGGCCCCATAGAGGGTGCAAAACTAATGATGGGGCAAAGGAGAGGCTTTCTGGAGTGAAGTCCTGGCTTAGGAAGCAGGGCTGGGACGTAAGAGACACGCAGAGGGTTGGTGTTAGAGGAGCATGAAGACTTTCTAACGGGCAGGAGGCAGAGTGTGGGTGCAGGTGCTGGGAGGTGAGTTGTGAAGCCAGGTCATCGACTGAAAGGGAGGGTGCGGGAGGTGGTGATGGGGAGTCACAGGTGTGAAGTCATTCTCTTGGACGTGGGGCGGTGACTTGAGTCAGGAAGCCTGGTGTAACCGGGGCAGCAGAAAGGGCCACTTGAAATTCCTGGTGATGGATTTGAAGCGAGACTCTGTGTGTCTATAGCCAGCTGTGCCCAGCGGCATGGGCAAAGGCCCTGGGGATTCATTCCTTCATGGATTTAGAGGTGACAGATTCTGTGACAGGCATGAGGTCACTGCCTCTGTGGAACTTAGAGACTGGTGTGCAGAGAGCCAATAGGTCCACAGGCAGAGAGCTACAGTTACAACAGAGAAGAATTCGAGGGAGGAAGCCATCCTGGCATTCTCTGTGGCATTCCCTGTGGCATTCTCTGTGTTTGGCTTCTCCAGAGTTCAGGTCAGTGTCTGGAGAGACTCACAGGGACCGAGGACTGAGGTAGGCCGGGGCCCTGAGGCTCAGGGTCAAGAGTTCACATTTTATTCTAAGTGCACTAAGAAGCCTCAAAAGTGGTTTAAACAGGGAATGCCATAATCCCAATTACATATTTAAAATGTCAAGAGACCTTAATAAAATATTAGCAAATGAAATGCAGTGATATATAAAAAGCAAATTATGTCACAACCAAATAGGGCTAGTCTGTGTGTGCAAGGGTGTTGTACTCGCCACATTGATGGCAGGTCCCCCAGTGGTTCCTCTTGCTCACGCCTGCTTCTATCCCTTCCTGTAGTTGGGTAGACAGGCCCCTACTTTCCTGGCCTCAAGGAAGGGGCCCCTCAAACACCCAGCTGGCTTCCGGGGCACCTCCAGCTGCTCCAGCTGTTATCATTTCTCAGGAGGCTCTGGGCTTTCTTAGGCAGGGACCACATCAGAGCTGGGGGTTCTTCCTTCCTTCCAGGCTCCATTCAGGATGAGACACGGTGGCTTCTGGGGTAGCTAGGTCCCCCCAAATCTCTGCCATTCCTCAGCCACTCTCGGGCAAGTCCTGTTCGTGCACATCCTGAGCCTCCACAACCTCCTTTCTCACCCTCATCGTAGCCCCCACTGGTGACCGGGCACTGTGGGCTGTGGCACCACTGCAGGGTGGTCCCTCCCACCCCCTCCCTGCTGCACAGCACAGTCCTGTGACAGCTGCTCTGGAGCACTGAGTGGCCAAGTGTCAGCTAACGTGCAGAGAGGATAGTCACTCAAGAGGCTGGCAGTTATCATCAGCTCTCGCCCAGCCCTGGGAGGCAGAGCGGGCAGGCCTGGGGGCGCGGGTGTTCACTGCCCAGTCAGCTCGGAGAAGCCCCTCAGCTCTCCCATGCTGACACAGTTTCCTTTAGCCTCTGGAGCAGAGAATGCTTTGCAGTGCATTTGGGGGCTTGGCACAGGTGCTGGTGGCAGGACTTACAGCTCTCACTGGGCAGCCCACTCTCAGAGGCCACCGTGTCCACTTCTCAGCTCCCAGCTGGGACCACAGCACAGAGGCATCTCTCTCCCCTGTTTTACAGAGATACACCCATGGGAGGAAGGGTGAGAGCAGTCTTCCAGGCAGACAGTTCAGGCCCATGAGCTGTGTCATCTTGGAGAAGCTGCTTAACCTCTCTGAGCTTCCATTTCTTCTTTGGTAAACAGCCTTTCTCACTTCCTCACGGTTGTCATGAGGCTTTCAGATGAGATGTGAAGGGGCTGGCAAATACCGGCACCGAGTAAGGGGGACTGTTACTGTGGCAGATTTTCTGGAGCTTGTTTTACGTTTACCACATGATGTCATGTGGCCCCTGCAGTCCATGGGGTTCAGGTCTGTGTCAAAATGAGCTGCAAGCGCGTGAGGACAGACGTGGTTCTCTCCTGTCTTGCTCACTGTGTCCTGTACCTGGCACATGCCTTAGTAGGTGGCTGAGTCAGTGTCTGTCGGGGAGGAATGGGAGAATGCTTAAATGCAGGAACAACCTTGCTGGGGAGGTTGGGCAGCCCTGGAGTATGCTAGTTGACGCTTCATCTGCACCTACAGGGCAAAGGCAGGTCTTGGGGAATGAAGGGTTATTTCATTAAAACATTCCTAAGAGATGGGGGGGTGCTGGGGCATGGAGGGGTAATTGGCCAGCTACTTGGCAAGTTAGGGGGAGTATCCTGGTCTCCTGACCCCAAGCAGACTCCTGTTTTTTGGAGGGAAGGGTGTGAATAGCCCTCCCGATCCCTCTTTGTCTCCTGAGGGCCTCACGCGGTGCAGCTGCAGGCGCTGCCATCTCTGGGAGCAGAAACAAGGCCCCTGGGTGCAGCCAACTCCAAAGTTGCCTCTGGGGAGGAAAACACTCAGTGTGCTTGGGGCCTTGCTCTGCCCAGCAGACATACCTGCCCCAGGGGCCTGTCCTCTGCAGAGTAAACACAACACCTCCCCCCTCCACACCCCCTGCGTTATGGCCTCCTAGGGCCCCGTGATGACAATGGCCCAGTGAGGGCTGAGAGAAACACAGACACCATTCAGAGCTGCTGTGACAGTTGAGTGAGCCAGTGAGGCTGTGAAGGCATGACCCCCCCCCCCATCACTACAGGAGGTCACAGTGGCTTTAGGCAATTAGCACGGGTTGTGTTTACACATTCACACCTTTGCGTGTGTTGAGGGTGTTATTTTTATTTTTAGAAGTCAAAACATACTGCCCTGGGCTCCAGATCTTTCACTGGACTCTGCTTGCTCACCCCTGTCCCCTCCCGCCAGCCCCTTCTTCTCAGAAGCCCAGATATGAGTCCCAACCAAGCTCTGCTCTTTCCTGTGTGTCCCACCCCCACCATTAATCTTCCTGAGGCAGGAACACAATTTACATGTTCAAGTCAGCAAGTGTCTTCTGATAACACCAGTTCTGTCCTCAAGGGCACAGACCCACAGGCTGATAACTCACCAGCTGCCCCTCGGCAGGAGGCCTAAGCAGGCTTGGCTCACACCAGGTACACGGTGCCCAGTCTGCAGTGCTCAGCCCCACACTGCCTTCTACCTGTGCTCAAAACACTTCCCTGCCTCCTGGCCATCTCTTTTGAACCTGCCCAGGCCTTGGAGTTGAGAGGAGTACGACCACACATGTAAACACCCCAGAAATCTGTTCCCTTCTCTTGTCTGTCTAGTTCCTGCTCATTCTTTAATATTCAGCTCAGATGACACCTCCTCCAGAAAGCCTTCCTGGTTTTGCCTTCATGTTCCCACAGGTCTGTATGCTCCCCTATAACACAGCCCTTGTCAAACATCCCTTTCTGTCCTGTGAGCAACTTAGGGTGCCATTCAAGCCAAGCATCTCTACCTCCACAGTGTCCAGCATAGTTTCTGCCTGTTTTTGGTATCCAGTAACTGACCCAGTGAATCACTGAGTGAATGGTGGTAGCGACAAGCGACTGGAGTGTTTGCTGGGCCCTGTGCTGAATACTTTATGTGAATTCTCTGACTTAAATTCTTGCACAATTTTATGAAGAGGCACAAATAGCATTTTATATTAACAGTATAATATATCCCTATTTTCCACATTTTCTGAGAAAGCTGAGGCTCAGAGAGGTTAAACAACTTGCTAACAGCCACCTACCTGCTAAGTGTAAACAGAATTTTTGAATAAATGATTGAACAGATGAATGAAAAGACCCCTATTTGAACCTTGACTCCAACACTTAATGCTGAGTGATCTTAGGTAAATCACTTACCTGTTTGGGTCTCAGTGTCCACATCTATAAAATGGGCTTAATTCTAATCCCTACTGCAAATATTTGTAAGGCATCACTCTCAAAATGGGAAGGGGGAATAGCTTTATTGTTCAAGGGTGAGCTGGCTCTGGGTGTGTGGGGGAGGAGAGTTAGGCACCCTGACCCCCCTCCCTGCTATCTGCTTTCTGGCCTGCAGTTCATAGCTGCCCAAGGGCTTGCCTGACTGCCTGGCATTGAGCTGTAGATCTGAGTACGGGAGTGGAGTATAGACCCAAGAGACAGTGGAGCAGTGAGGGAGTGGGTGTGCCCCATGCCTGGAGTTGACCTGCTTCCTCTCCGTCTCCCACCTACTGAAGCTGTGGATGGCTCCCTCCAGGCTGCTGGAAGATGAGCGTGTGGCTCAGTGATCAGTGGGCAGTGGGCAGTGGAAGGCCAGTGAGACGGAAGCTTCAAGACCCACAAGAACTTCCTGACCCCATGAGGTGGGGAGGCACCTGGGGCTGATCCAACGTGCAGCTGGGGCTGGACTCTAGTCCCTCAATACCAGGGCAGCTCCAGGGCCTCAAGGGTCTCCTTGGGAGTGCATGTCTCCCCCCACTGCTGAAGTTGCATTGGCCAGGAGGGGACATTCTTGAGGCCCCCTTGTCCTGTCAGAATGTGGCCTGGGTCTGAACTCAGTCTGTAGTCAAGACATGAAGAAAAATGTTCAAAGGAAACATCTGTGGGGAGACTCAAGGGTAGGGGAGCCCCCTCCATCATGGAGATGCTGGGAGAGAAGAGATCCCCCAATCCGCCCGGTACGGAGGGGATCTCTGGCTGGGAACTCAGAGGCTGGAGCTCAGGGCCTGGTCTGCCACTGGCCCACCTGACAAGTCACTTCATCGGGAAGGGGACTCTCTGTTCCTGCCTGACTTCTCAGGGTGCCACAGGACCCAGGGCATCTGGAGTCAGGCTGCCACGCTGGCCTCTCAGTCTGAGCTCTGCTCTCACCTTGGCCAAACTCTCTGAGCCTCAGTTTCTTCATCTGTGAACTGGAAATACTAACATGTACCTCAGGGAATTGTAGAGAGGCTCCTATGTAAAAACAGATCTCTCCCCAGCCTCTTGGGCTCCTTCCCCTTTCCAGCAGTTGCTGGGAGGGAGCGAG
This sequence comes from Miniopterus natalensis, assembly GCF_054644295.1. NCBI lineage: Eukaryota > Metazoa > Chordata > Mammalia > Chiroptera > Miniopteridae > Miniopterus > Miniopterus natalensis. The sequence goes on along the minus strand of NC_142102.1, from coordinate 13,997,650 downwards.
AGGTGCATAGCGGTGTGCTGTGTGTGTCTGTCTGTCTCTGTGGTTGGGTGGGCATCTGACATGCCCACCCACAGTGAAGTTGAGGTTCCTTTACACAGACAGTGTTGGCCAGCGGGACCATGGGGAAGTGCCTGTGGCACAGCTGGGAGCCACATAGAGCCCTGTGTGCAGGTGAGGGTGTGTCTGGGGCACCCCTTTCTCTGCTTTGAGCCTGTCTGTGAGCCTGAGGGCAGCCTGGAAGGAGAGGGTCCCAGGAAAGGAGACCCTCCATTGGGTGGGGTAGGGGCTCCTGCCAGGTGACACTGTCCTGGACGTCAGAGCAGCTTGGGTGCCAACTTTGTAGCATATTTAATTTTATTTACTTTTGCAAGGCTGGTATCAACACCATTTTACAAATAAAGATACTGAGAACCAGGGAGACCAAGGGACTTGAAAACAAGTTAATATGTAGAAAACTGGGACTTGAACACCTGCCTGGCGGGTGCCCAGGTGAATGCTGTGAGTGATGAACCCGCTGCCTCAGCCACTGTCCTCAGGGAGCTTCTCAGCTGAGACCAGACATAGGATTTTGCAGATGACAAGAGAAATGGGTACAGGCTGAGCTGAGAGGGTGACAGCTGGGACCGAGGCTGCTGGTGGGCGCAGGCTGGTGTGGTTTCCTGTCGGCCCTGCTTGCTTCCTCCCTGGACCCGGGGCTTGTGTGTTTCATCTGTAGGGCTGCCTTGATCACAAGTGCAGGGAAGCTAAATCTGGAGGTGTTGCTAGCAGCATGGCAGCAGAAATAACCCCACCAGGCGCTCAAAGGTGAGAGGTGGAGATGGGTTCAGGGAGGCCCTTTATGCACCACAGGTAGAGGCACCGTGCAGAGAGCATGGGCCAGGCTCAGCTCCAACACCAACCAGCCCTGCTGTGGCCCTGGGCACTCCCTGAACCTTCCTGGGCCGTGGTTTTCCCATCTGTAAAACAGCAACAACAAAAGCCATGTGAGTGGTGCTGTGGGACCTGCTGGCCTGGGAGGTGGGAGCTCCTGCCCCCTTGTCTACATCCTGGTCCCTCCTTTCTCTCCGCACGTGTTGGGTGCTGCTGTCCATGACAGTGGATTGGCCGTGGACCTGGTGGGGATTCACAGTCCTACTTCCTGCGTGACCCAGGACAATGCTTTCCTCCTCCTGGGCTCCTCTGTCAGCCTCCTCCCCAGACGAAGTGGGGCAGAGCTTCTTTTGAGCCAGATACTGAGTGCCACTGGGCTTTGGGAAGCTCGAACAGTAATGGACACTGGTAATGTAAGACTTGGCTCTGTCCTCTGATTCCTCATGGCACCGGGAGTTCAATACCTGAACTGCAGAACAGGCCTTAGAGGCTTCTGACCTAAGTTGCAATTCCTGTTTGGCTATCAGCTGAATAACCTTGGGCTAGTCACCCTGGTGCGTGGACCAAGGAGAGGAAGGAGACTGCTGGGAAGCTTGGGCCCTGGTGACCTTGGAAATCTGGGAGGTGGCGACAGATGTCACTTCATGTCACAGACAAGGAAACAGGCTTTGAGAGGTGGTGAGATTCGCTGACAGCAGTTTGAGCCTGAGACAGACCTTGTCTAATGTGGCCAGTGTTTGTTCCAGGTCAACCAGTGTCCCTCTGTCGGGCAAGCAGACATCAGCTCCACAGAGGTCAGGGGTTAGAGGAGGGACAGGTATGGTAGTCAGGCTGAAAGCTGGTGCTGGGCTCTAATTCCTCATGGATGGGACAGTTCCAGAGCATAGAGTTGGAACTTCCAAAGGGCCTACACTGAGGGGCTGATTCCAGTGGGGTGAGAGAAGGCACTTTGGTGTCGCCCTCACCCTGCCCCGAAGCTGCAACATGGGTCCTGCCTGATTTCTGCCTGGTTCAGTCTCTAACGCTCATTGTTGTCAGCAACTGATGTTCTTTTTCCAGCTCTAAGCACTGTGCTTTCAAGCTTTCATGAATGGTAGATGGAAAAAAAAGGCTTTGATTTACTAAGCTTCCTCTCCCACCCTCACACCATCATTGAGATCCCCCATCCAGGGCTCTGGCACATGTGAGTGCTACACAGGGCTTTGCTGAGGTTGGAGAACTGACTGAGAATGAGTTGATTAATCACCCCTCAAAGGTCCCTGCTCTGGGAGGCTGCCAGGCTCCCTGCTGCTCCATTCAGGGGCACAGGCGACACCCACAGAGGAGAACTGGCTGTTCGCCCCCTGCACCAGGGCAGGCCGAGAGCAGAGGGTTGGTCTTGTAGCAGGAGGAACTGGGGGTAGACTCCCGCTAGAGGGCGTTCCTGTGTCCAGGCCAGGGAAGGTCTGGGCACTGGGGCATCAGTCTGCACAGGGTCTCTCCAGCTGAGAAATAGCCCTTTAGGCAGAGACTGAGTCACCCCTGGTTCCAGACAGGCCACTTACTCCAGAGGCCTTTCCTGCGCTCGGGGAGCAGGGTGAAGCTTTGGGCCAGCCAGCGCCCTCTCCCACCCAGTCCCCTCCTGACTCAGACTGATTCTGTACCAAGGTTGAATTTGGTGGGGGAGCTGGCTGCAAAGTGGCTCCTGAAGCCATGCGAAGAGCCTCCCAAAGTGAAACAGTAACTTTTTGTTTCTTTGTCCCTGCACCTGCTTGTATCTCTTTAGGCACTGACTGTATTTCCCTGAGCAATCAGGGTGTCCTTCGGGCGGTGATAACAATGGGTACCAGTTGCTACTGTTCACCTAGCGGGGCCTACATCAGTCACTGCACCAGCCTCGTGGCCACACTGAGCCCACCAAGCTAGTCTCCTCCTCCCGTTGTGCGGAGGACAAGACCCAGGGCCAGGAACTGTGACTTGCTGAGGGCTATGAGCTGTTAGCTTGTGAGTCACAGTTTGTACTCAGATCTGACTCCTCAGCACTCCATTCACTCAACAAATACTTATTTTTCTCTCCATTCCGCGGTGCTCCCTTCATCCCCTCCTTGGGCGAGTAGCAGAGCGTGACATCCTTAGAGCCGGGGCCGCCCTTCCGGGTAATTGAATGTGCCCCTGGGCTCCTCCTCCCCAAGCTGGTTCTCAAGTTCCTCCCTCCCTTCTGCCAGTGCCCAGCTGGTCTAGAAGAGGGGAAGCAAGGCCTGCCAGCACTTGGGAATATCTCACTCAGTCACATCATCCCTCTGAGGACACAGATGCCCTGCAGGGGAGGGGTCTCACAAGGCCAGCTCCCTCCCTCCCGGCCTTGACCAAGCAGGAGGCTGCTCTCGGGGGTCCTGATGTGGCTGCTTCACATGTAGGCCCCCCTTGCTGAGCAGCATGGGTCCTTCTCTGCACTCTCGAGCCCGGGCACAATGAGATGAAACAGTAAACATTTCAGTATCCCTCCAATGTGCCAGCCAGGCTGTGGGATTCTCTCCACCTCTTGCAAGTGACCATAGTCTGCTCCCTTTCCCTATAATGTCAGGCCTTTCCGTTTGGCTGCAAAAGGAATTTTACCTCCTTTGACACTGTGGACGCCTGGGGAGGTCTCGCTGCGCAGCCACTCACAGGTCATTGGATCTCTGTGCTGACAGGATGGTTTTTTCCATCCCACCTGCTAAGTCAGAAAGTCACCCACAGCAGGTGGGACCATTTGACTGTGGTGTCTTCACCATCCTGGCTTTACCTAGGGCTGGAGAGATTCGAGCCTCAGAGCAAGGAATGGCTAGGAGTGTGGAGGTCAGGGCTTACTTTTCTGAGTTAACTGTTCCAGTCAGATGCCCTCTTCCTCAAGGACCACTGGCCTCTGGGATGTGGGGGCTGCACCTGGCCTTGGGGGTCAGAGAGCTGGCTCCCTCTGGGGGTGGTGAGGAGGTGGCTGCATCTCAGAATCACCCAGGACCTTATTTCAAAGCACAGTGCCTATGCCTCCTGTTTTCGTTTCCATACACCTGGGCTTGGGGAGAGGGTGGGCTCTGTAGACAAATATGCTTTGAAAATGTGCCTTCCCTACATCTGAGAACCTCCTTCCCAACACCCTACTCCCTGACTCCTCCTGGTCAGACCCTCTGAGCAAACAGAAACCCCTCTTTGTATGAGTGGGAGGGCACAGTGGGGACAAGGCACACAGCACTTGTGAGGCCCATGCCCTGCTACCTCTGAGTAGGGGGTTCAGCCTTGGATGTTTCAGCACTAGCTGGCCTCTCTCCCGACTGGGGGCTCCCTTTGCTCAGCGGCTGTGCCTCCCATCAGATGTGTTCCCTCGGGCAGGAGATGCCTTTCTTCTGCTTGCTCCCAGATGCCCCGATGCAGGAAGGGAATAACCAAATCAGAAGACGGGAGAGTGGGGGAGGCACCCAGAGACTTGTCTTTCCCACCAGCCTGTGGAATTATTTGTCTTCAGTAAGTGACCAGGAGCTATTTCCAAGGCCCATCACACTAATGATCTAATCCACTTACTCTGCTCCTTTTTTCAAGGAGCTCAGGGTCCCTTCCTCGCCGGCAGCTCTGCAGGCCGGCCGTGGGGCTCAGATGGTCCCCTTTGGGATGAGTGACACTGATATTCCCTGATGGTGTGTCATGCCATAGGGCCCAAGCAGCAAGATTCTAAGCAGGATTGTCGGGACCCAGCTGACCTGGCTCCTCCTGGGGCCCTTCATCCAGACTCCTCTGGGCAAAGTTACTGCTAAATATTTGGCCCCTGGAGTCTGCCCAGTGCCTTTGATTGTATCTGGTTTCCTATTCTCCTCTGGGACAACAGTCTCTCTGCAGGAAGTAGTTTAATAGTCTGAAAGCCTCACTTCCCTGGTCTTGAGATCCAAGTTTTTAGTTACAAGTGGCTGAGATCCTTGCTAAGGAGGGAGGCAGGGACGAGAGGACCAGAGCCTCAGATGCCAAGGAAGAGGAAGGAAGACGGCTCAGCCTGCGCCATCCGAGCCTCAGGGCGCAGAGGGTGCCGACCCCTCTGGCCCCCCACTGGCCCTTGGGCCCCATGCCTGAGTGAGGAGCCAGGACAGGGAGACGGCACCAGGTCTGGGGACCCTGCCCTGGTTTCAGCAGGTGGCTGGATGCTTCCTCGTCCCTGGCCTGGCTCCAAACACAGCTGTGCTTTTTCCAAACCCACTGTGTGGATTCTCTCCTCTTTCCTTCTGAGTCAACACACACTTATTAGGAAGCTGGTCAGTCCCTCTGGCAGGGAGTTCTTTGTGGTGACTGAGCTCCATTCTTCCTGCTCACTGTCACGCCTGAACCATTGGGGTCTGGCCAGGACACAGAGGCCATTTAGGTGTTTACAGTGGACGGCCTCTGATGCCAGATGATAAAGCACCTCAGTGTCAGTCTGGAACTCAGTCCCCACTTGTCTGGGAAGAGCCCTCGTCCGAGGCTGTGGGCTGGGAAAGGCCACCCCCTGTGTACAGACTGGAAGTGAACTCAGTCGTGAAAAGGGCCTATTCATGAGGCAAAGGACAGTTGGGGAGCTTGGGACACGCGCTCATGGCTCCTGCTGGGATTTCGCTTAAGTTGACCTGCTTCTCTGGGCTGCAGGTTGGAAGACTCCATGGGGGCTGCATCTGGCCAGGAGCCTCTGCTGGTCTCACACTGTGCGGGGAAGCATGGGGCTCTGCCTGCCCTGGCCGTGTTGGAGCTGGCTGGTGGCAGGTGGCACTGGCTCGCACCTCTCCTGAGGCCCTCGTCAGAGCAGCCTTATGTGGCAGGACCTGATCAGGGACCAGTAGTTACCTGACTCGGCGGCAGGCTCCCCACAGCTCCCAGGCACCGGGGAAGGACCTAGGAATAAGTTTCTTCCTCCAGGGCTCTGGCTCTGCCTTTGTGACCCGACCTCCAACTGAGTACCTACCATGTAACCTTCATCTCTGTCACCCGTGGCAGGTCCTCAGTCAGTCACAAATGATTGAAGAGATCATCTTATCATTGAATACATTTTATTTATCATTGAATAAGCCATAAGTAATTGAATAAGTGGTGTATAGATTCATTTCCCCATCTTTACATGTATGGCCCACTGTGCAGATGGTTTCTGAGCACTGCTTGGTTTTGCGGAGGCCGTGGTGAGCCTGCCCTGTAAAGGCGCTGTCCCAACAGAACTTACATTCTCCTGGACAGACACAGATAATAAAATGCTTGTGGAGGGAATCAGGAAGTGATCAGCTCTATCAGGAAAATTAAACATGGGGATTAAACGGGCACTTCTGTGGGATGCTCAGTGAACTCTTCTCTGAGGAGGTGACCTCTGAGCTGAGAGCTGAGGCGAGGGGAGGAGCCTTCCCAGACACCTGGGGATGAGCAGCAGGTGCCAGGGCCCCAGGTGGAAGATGCCCAGATGTGTTCACAGAGGGGCCTCCAGCAGTGGCTGGACTTCACAGCGAGTGCAGGGCTCAGATTACAGGGAAGGCTCGGGAAAGAGATCCTTGGGCTCTGGGAATGGCACTGGCTCTGCGCAGTGGTCTGGATCAAAATCTGAGTGTTGTCTGACTCTTTTCTCCCCTGGATCTTAGGCACTGGGAGGGAGGTACTGGAGGTAGTGTGTGGCTGGTCCCTTCAGTGACACCTTCAAGGAGCTGCCTGTGGACAGGGCCCTACTTGGAGTGTCCCTGACTCCACTTGGCCACCCCCTCCTGCATTCATCTGGGACTGATCACTCCTAAAGTCAGCCTTCTCACTGGCTAGTTCCCAGCATGACCCCAGAGGTGGTGAGGCCTTGCACCCTGATTTTTGAGGGACATTCCACACACCTTGCCCCATGTGCACCCCAGGACTTGCAGCCTCTGCTTTTCTTTCCCACGTGTAGGAGAGGTGGGTCGCTCCCCGGTCCTGAGTGGCAGCCCTTCCTGTGAGAGCCTGCCCCACCTCAGCCAAGGTCCTGTGTCCAGCCCTTTCCCACTATGGAGAAAATAGCAAGAAAAACAGATGAGAACTGATACCCTGAGCTGCAGGGTCTGCTGGGACCTGGCCCTGGAGGAGCCCCAGGAACGCTTTGACCCAGGGGCTCCAGGAAGTCTAGAAGGGCCAGAGGGAGGGGAGGGGGAACCTCTCTAGCTATGATTTGCCTGACCCTGTCTCCCACCTGGGACACTGTCAGTATCTGCCTCCTCTCTTGGTGGGCCATCATTACACCCCCCCATCTCTGTGTGGTACCCTCTTTGAAGAGGGTCCAGATGGTCCCATTTTTAAGCTTGTAGGAAAGAGACATTCTCAATCTGCCAATCATCCGTCATCCAAACGGCCCCCAGTGAGCCCATCGCCCTGAGGGAGAGCTGGTGTCAGAGTCAGGAGACAGGAGACATGGGCATGTGATACCCCATTTCTGGGCCTTGTGATACCCCAATTCTGGGCCTTAAATCTTTAATCTGTGAAACGGATTCCTCACAGGATGTGATGGGTTCCCTGAGGCATGAATGTAAAAGGGCTTGTCAATAATGGATGTGATGTAGACCCTACAGGTGATGGGCAGTGCCAGGACTCTGCCCTTCCTTCTGCAGCTGAGGCTGCCCCCCCCCCCCGACCCCCTGCTGCCCCTTAGCTTTCTTCTCTCTTCACAGAATTATGTGTGTCCCTTTGTTCTGGCCCCATAGACTTGTGGCCAGAGCATCTTTGAGATGTTTGGGGAGCACTTGGGGTCATCGAGAACAAGCCCCGAGCCAGATGTTTGCAGAGGTTGTGTTTGTTGAGCATCTAGAGATACCAGAGATTTTCCAGGTGTGAATGTTTCTAGGGGCTTGGAGGTGTGGGGGCCCAGGCACATGAATATTGGTGGAGTTTTTACAGAGCTTTTCACACGTTATCTCACCTGGTCCTCACCCTTTGATGTGGGTCCTGCTGGCTCGTTTCACAGAGGAAGACTTGGTCTAGGTGGTTGCAGATGGGAGCACCAGGCTGGCCTTCCTGCTGGGAATCCTTGTGGAGGGGATGGGCTTCAGCTATAGCAGAGAACAAGGGTCCAAGCGAAGAGAATCTCAGGCAGGTGCAGCAAAGTGGGCAGCTTTCAGGGCTTGGTGCTTTGGAGGCACAAGGACTCTATGATCACAGGGGAGGGGAGGGGTCACCACACCAAAGATGTTGGAGTCATCTGGGGTCCTCAGTGTCCCCGCTGCAAAGACAAGGAAATTAGAAATGAGGTTCTAAGGTCCCATCTACCTCGCTTTGTAGATGGGGCAGGGAGGGGACCTGATTTCTCCCACCCCCAAACCGTCCCCTTCCATTCCCATAAAGCCTTCATGGGACAGTGGGTTTCAGTGGATGGAAAGGCCTCCAGGAGGAGAGGCACCTTAGGTATCATCTCTATGAAGGAGAGAGCCACAGGCATGGGACAGAAGCAGCAGCTGGAGGGAGGTCCCCTTCACGCCCATGGGTCTCAGTAGCTGTTTACAGGCTCAGGAGGGCACCCGTCTTCCTGTCTTGGAAGCCGCATTGGAAAATAACAACTGGGCAGCTGCTGTGCTGAGCCAGCTCCTCAGTGCAGAGCCAGAGGCCCAGCCTTTGGCACTTTCTCCAAGGCCCATGTGTGGCCAGAGGACATGCTGGCTGCTGGCTGGATTTGCTTAAGGGGAGGTGGGGACATTGAAACCCTCAGCCCTCAGTGGGGTACGGGGTCGTCACCATCCATGGACTTCTTGTCACTCTTCGTGTCATCCAGCTGTCTGTGTGTTATGATGTAAAATCTCGGTGGCCCCATCCCTTGATATTGTCCCTTGCGTTTCCTTCCAAGTACATGTCACAACCTATAGTTGCTTTGTCGACTAATTTCCTTACTTTTGTGTTATCCATGTCTTCTCCCAAAGTGCAACCTGCACAGAGGCGGGTCCCCCGTCTCACTCCTAGCAGAGAGTGGTGCCTGGGACAAACAGCACTCAGAAGTGTTTGCTGAACAAATGCTCCAGCACGCACATGAGATGCAAGTACCTCCGCCTAGCAGATGCTCAGTGAACACCAGCTTTCTTTCCTGACAGTAGTTCCCAAGGGGCTTGGGTGCAGTGACGGGGAGGGGGAAGGGAGGTGGGGGATGGGAAGTGGCTGTGGAGTGTGAGTGGAGCCCGAAGGAAGGTTGTGGATGCTTTTTGAGTGTTGTCAGCCCAGAGGGAGGGTGGTTTGTTCCCCAGTGGCTGTGTGGTCAGTGTGGGCATGCGTTGGGAGGCACAGGACAGCACTGCCACCTTCCAGGCAGCCTCAGCAGCTCACGGGATGGCTCTGAACCTCCGTTTCTTCATCTGCCAGTGCTTTCCCACTCATGAGGGCCATCATGAAACAGGGATGAGATCACCAGGGGGGACATGCCTAGCACACGCAGCAATTTTTACTTTGGTGATTTTATTAAAACTCCTAAAGGGCATCCTTTGCTTACTGTTATGATTTTTATCATTAACCAGGAGAGACGGGCCACCGCATTACAGGCTGTGTCCAAACATTAGATCCTGAAAACCCCGCACTTTAGCCAAAGACACACACTGCCTGTTTCCTGGGCCCTGGCAGGTGGGGCCTCCTCCTGGGGCCGGGTAAGCCTCAGCGGGCCTCACACTCTGCCCTCCCTCCCCAGGTACAAGACGGTGGTGACGCCCCGGAGGGCTGCGGTGGCCATCGCCGGCTGCTGGATCGTCTCCCTTGTGGTGGGCCTGACACCCATGTTCGGCTGGAATAACCTGAGTGCGGTGGAGCGGGCCTGGGTGGCCAACGGCAGCGTGGGCGAGCCGGTGATCAAGTGCGAGTTTGAGAAGGTCATCAGCATGGAGTACATGGTCTACTTCAACTTCTTCGTGTGGGTGCTGCCCCCTCTGCTGCTCATGGTCCTCATCTACCTGGAGGTCTTCTACCTGATCCGCAGGCAGCTCAACAAGAAGGTGTCGGCCTCCGCCGGGGACCCACAGAAGTACTATGGGAAGGAGCTGAAGATCGCCAAGTCGCTGGCACTCATCCTGCTCCTCTTCGCCCTCAGCTGGCTGCCCCTGCACATCCTGAACTGCATCACCCTCTTCTGCCCTTCCTGCCACAAGCCCAGCATCCTCACCTACATTGCCATCTTCCTCACGCACGGCAACTCGGCCATGAACCCCATTGTCTATGCCTTTCGCATCCAGAAGTTCCGGGTCACCTTCCTCAAGATTTGGAATGACCATTTCCGCTGCCAGCCCGCACCCCCCATTGCTGGGGACCCCCCGGAAGAGAGGCCGGATGACTAAACTCTACCTGCCCACAGCCAGAGCATCTCAGCTCGGTCCTCACCTCCCTCCTGTCTAACTTGTCTCCATGAGCCTTCCCCAGCCAGGCTGTGGGGTGTGGATGCCCTGCACCTCGGGGCCCTGCAGGAGGTTTAGGGGGCAGTCCGTGAGGAAGAAACCAGGTAACCCGATGGGAAGAGGAAAGTGGCTCGAGCCATCCCACCTGCCTGGTTTTCCCACGGGCAGCCCCAGCTCCAGGCAAAGGTGCCCCGTGGGCAGGGAGGGCAAGCTCAGCTCCCGCAGGCAGGGGAGCTGTTGTCTCTGTGGTGGTGGCCGTGCAGACCTGGGGCTAGGCCTAAGGAAAAGAGGGGACCCTCCAAGATGAGTGAAGGCCTTGCTCTCCTGTTCCGTAGGAGAAGGTGACTAGAGCCACTGAGGGCAGAAATGAAGGAATCTCAGTCCCTACCTCCCACAACCCCATGTTCCCTGCCATGCTGGGTGCCAGGGTGCCTGCCCCCCCTCCGCCCTGAGCAGCCCATCATACTTGGGAAGGAGGCAGGAGGAGTGAATCCAGGCATCATTTCCGACATTTGCTTTCTTCCACACCAGCCTTTGGAACCTGTAGGGGCTCAGAGCCCCGGAAGCAAGTGTGGAGTGGTGGTATGTGCCTCACACAGCCATCAGGTGGCAGCCCTGAGCATCCCGAGGAGGAGCCTGGAGTGTGACTACCTGTCATCTGGGCCACCAGCTCACCAGGTTCACCTAAGTAGCGTCTATCCCTGCTGCTTCTGGGCCTGATGGAGACCTGTCAACTCTTGGGAGCATTGTGCTTGTCTGGCAAGGGGATGGACAGGGAAGTGGAGAAGGGATGAGGTATGACAGCCTGGAGCAGGACAGAGGAGACCACCGTCCCTAGAGAGTAGGCAGGAAGGTCCCACTGGTATTTAAATGCCCTCAGTACCTCTGGCATTTAGCCCGGGCTTCAGGGGCTTTGGGGCTCTGCTGCAGAGTTGAGGAATTTAGGGTATCTGGGTAAGGATCCACCCCCTTCCAAGCCCAGAGCCCCTTGTGCAGAGAGGTGGAGGGGCAGGATCCTGAGTGTGAATGGTGACTCCAGGCCTTGATTCCAGGCTGTTGCCTCTCTCAGAGGTGGGTTGTGCCCTGACTCCCAGGGGGGGCACCTGACTAATAAAAGACTGTGAACCACATGGAGAGCACACCGATGGGCAGCCACCCACCACATCTGACAGACAACCTTGGCAGAGAGGACACAGTGGGGAGGGTGAGAAGTGGGGAGCGGGGGATGTGGAGCCTTCGTAGTAAGGGGGGTTCTAGCGAGGGATGTGTCTATTTTTATAATTATTATCTTGGCGTGGCAAGCCCTGAATGTGAAAGCAAGATCCTGAAAAATCTCACATCAGGAAACTCCCGTGACTCCTTGAGGCCCTGCCCACTGGACCTTCCTCATGGTGTCATATGTGGAGATCCCCTCGTGGTGACACATTCAACACCCCCCTCGCAGTGACAGGGCATGTCCCCAATTGCGAAGATGATCACTGACAGAGGCCCAGACTGCAGCACCACACACCTTTATTTGACCTCTTCTCGCCTGGCATGCAGCTCTTTGCAGGGGCCATGCCAGTCTTGGCATCTTCCAGGGCTCTCGTGCCCAGGAAGCCTGTCCTGGGGCCTGCTAGGCCCACTCCAAGGTACTGGGCTCCAGCCTTGGGTGGAGGGAGGCGAGGCTGGTGCCAGGAAACAGAGCCTTTAATGGTCACTATGGAAACGGGGGTCTGGAGAATCCATGGAGCTTGATTTTGGGCCTGGTGGCCCTGACCCCTCAGGCCTACAGCACCTGGCAGAGAATATGCTTCATGAGCTCTGGTGTTGGGCAGAGCTGGGCCGAGGAGGTAGGTGGGACAGGGAAAGCAGCTCCTCTCTCCTCACCCAAGTCTGAGCTCTGCCCATTTCCTCACTGTCCAGAGCCTCAGAGCCACCTTGCAGGGAAGGCAGTTACATGGTGTTGGCCCACTTTTCTGATGACAAAAAACAGGCCCAAGAGGACACCGCAGCCTAAGGTCACTCAGAGCCAGGACTAGAATGTCCACTGAATCACTGCCCTCCGGCCTCACCAGCATTGCCCCGCCTGCCAGCTGCCTTCGTGTGTCTGGAGCACCCCCAGGGCTGTGTGTGTGACTGCAGACCTGTGCCCAGAGCTGACTACCACCTCCCCTTCTCCACCTCTGCCCCCACCTCTGCCCCAGATGCAGCGCAGGCAGCAGGCCCAGCCATTTACCTGCATCTCCATCACAGCCTCCTTCCGTGCTCTTCAGTGTGTGGCTAAGGCTGGAAGAGATCCCACAGGTTAGAGCTGGCGGTGGGATGGGGTCTTCTGGGGACCAGGTTGGGGGTGGAGAAACTGGAGAAACTCAAGGCGACATCCCAGGTGGACTCTTCAGCCCCCCCCCCGAGAGTGGACAGTCCTGACAGCCTGACTGCAGTCTCACTACCCTTTTGTCCTGCCTTGACTTTCAGGGCTCAGCTTCCTCTAGTCCAGCAGGAGGAGAGGTGGCATCTCCTGTTCTCCCCGCTGGCAGGTCCCTAAGGAGAGACCCTCCTCAAACCCTCACCTTTGACCTCCAGCCGGCAGTCCACAGACGCCTCCCCCAGCACATTGATGGCCTTGCAGGTGTAGACCCCAGAATCAAAGGGACTGGGTTTCCGGATCTCCAGGGTGTAGACGCCTTGTTCAGAGAAGGTGCGGTATTTGGGGTCCCCCTGGATGTTCATGTTGTTTTTCATCCAGATGATCTTGGGCTGGGGAGCATGATCACAGGGAGGCTGGGAAGGTTGTGGGCTGGGGCCAGGCTCTCCAAGGCCATCCTCAGGCTTTGGCAGAGATGCCTGCTGAGATTCCCCAGCCCCACTGCCCTGCTTGTCCCCCTGGTCCCCAGGGCACAGCAGGGCCCTGCCCCTCACCTTGGGTGATGCTCGAACACTGCAGGAGAGCTGGGTGCTGTAGCCAGAGGTGGTGGTGTGATCAGCCAGGGGCTGGGTGAATGAAGGGGCTTCTGAGAAGTCTCTCTCAACAAACCCTTTAAGTTTGGCAACAATATCTGGGTTCAGGGGAGAAAATGGGGTAAAGCTGAGGTTATAGGAAGAGACCACTTAGGACTGACCACAGCCCTTTTCCTAAAATGATCACTGTAGCTTCCATCTGGGGATCCCCTGACAACTGGCTCTCTGGGTAGAGCGCCGATGGCCTGGAGGAAGGTCTTAGCACCCGGAGGAGGAAGCCAATCCATTTCATCCTGGGCCCTCCAGAGCTCGCTGCTGGGGGTCCCAGGCTCCTGGGATCTTGGGCAGCCAGGCATGACCAGTATGTGGGAACTTAGAGCCAGAATGTCTTAGAGAGGCAGAGGAGAGTTGAGACCTGGGTAGCTCAGCCAGGGGAGCAGAGAGGGTGGGCAGGAAAACCAGAGAGTTGAGATGATCTTGCCTGATGGTGGAGACCAGCAGCCTGAAGAGACTACATTTTATTTTTGTTTATCTTTGGAGAAATAACTGGCTTTCCTTTTTTAAACAAAAATTTATTCCTAAGTCTGTGCAGCTCAGGCTGGTGTTAAAAAGAGTGTGCCTTCCAGAGGCCACACAGACTCTGCGTGGGGAGGGCCTTGGAGCATGCAGAGTGACGGAGGAAGGGCTTGGGTTTGACGTGAAGGGTCACACCCCGCATCTCTCCTGTCCATCTGTGCGGAGTTATATTAGGGTTGGGAGGTCTGTGCTATCAGCAAACTTGCCAGAGTCCACGCTCCATGCTGCCCTCACATTGGTTCCTTTGGGACACTGCATGTGAGACCCAATGACCCCTATGATGTCAGAAGCCACACTGCATCTTTGGAATAAATAGTCTCCCTCTCCCAAGGGACACTTCTTATTTGCAGGGGACTGCTCTGATGTGTTTGTTAAATCAGCCCACCACATCCATATCTGTGTGGTTGCATGTGTGTGCACGTGTGTATGCATTGCTGTGCATGGATGTGTGTGTGCATAGCTGTGTGTGGAGGGGCATCCATGAGAGGCCCTCAGGGAGGGCAGCTGACACACCAAGGGGAAACTGGAGATGGAGATGGGAAGAGACTCAGCGTTGCTGGGCCTGGCTTCCTTCTGTCCAAGCTGAGACCCACCTGCCTTCTTGATGTGGGCCAGCTCCTTGGTGATGGCAGGTGAGTCACTGAGTCCACATAGGTTTTCAGAAAAGACCCGGAAGGAGTACGAGTTGCCCACGATGAGGTCAGAGATGGTGCAGGTGGTCGGATGGTAGTGCTCCAGCACGGTAAACCATTGCTGCAGGGGCCCGGCCCTGTCATCTCAGCGCTCACCCCTCCCTTGCCCTCCCTGCTTGCCACTGCTACACCCCTGGGAGGCGGAAGCGTCTAGCCTTGGGCTCGAGGGGCTTTCAGCTGGGAGAAGGGGCTTCTGTGCCATTCAGGTGACCTCTCTGGGTCCTCAGAGAGTGCCCTTCCCACACCCCCGTGCAGTCTTTAGGGGAACCTGAGGCCCCGAGATGAAAGGGATCGCTCTAGGAGGCCTCACCTCTGTCTTTTTGTCTGCCTTCTGTACCGTGTAGCCCAGAAGCTCTGTGTTGCCTGTGTCCTGAGGCGGCGTCCATTCGAGGGCAGCATTGCAGCCCCAGACTTCCACTAGCCTGATGCTGCTTGGGGGTTGAGGTTTCTCTGCAGGACCGGTGTCAAGGGGAGTGAGGTAGAGGGCTGGGCTTGCCACAGACCCCCACACCCGAGACCTGGCTCCTGTCACACTCCCCTGGCCTGGCCCCATGGGCATCAGTGTGGGGTAGGAGGTGGGTGGTGTCTCTGGGTCCCTGTTGAGGCACCCTGCGTCCCCTGCCCCGTACCAATGACCAGGATGTGGATGGCTGCCCGGGCCTCCAAGGTTTCCAGCCGCACGGTGAGCTCGTAGCGGCCTGAGTCTGAGCGCTGGGCGGAGCGGATGAAGAGGATGGTGTCCTGGTCCCCAGTGCGCACGCTCACTCTCTGGCTGTCCACAGCGTGGCCGTTGTGTGTCCACGAGACCTGAGGCTTGGGATTCCCCTGTGAGGGAGGGGCCCTCAGGTGTGTGCAGGAGGGGCCAGCCCCCCACAGCCCCCTAATTCTGGGGTCTCCAGAGCTGTGTCCAGGGAGTCACCCCCACCAGCCCCTCCCGGGGGGGGGGGGCAGCAAAGGCTGGAGCCACAGTTGCTGCCCAGACCCTCACCCTGCAGTTGTCCATTGAGCCCTGAGATGAGCTGCCCCATCCACAGGTTGGAGAATGTGGCGGGACCATCCAGGTGGGTCCCAGGCAGAGCCCCACAGGAATCCTGACATTTCCTGGGCTCTTCTGACCACCTCAGATGGGGCCCTGACTTCCACCCGAGCTTGTACCTGATTTCCACACACACCTGGAAGGGAATTTGCAGGTTGACCATCTCTCCCACCTGGCGAAGGTAGGTCTGACGGAGGTGGCGGGGCACACGGATCTTGGGGGCCTCTGCCTCAAAGCAAAAGTCAGCTCAGCACAGCAGCGGGGTTGTTGATTGGGGAGGGCTGCTGGCTGGGCAGGAGGGCTCCTGGCTGTGTTCTGGGGCCCTCTCCTTATGGGATGAACTAAGCTTGCTCCTGAAATCCAGAGCCCCAAACCCCCTAAAGCCCTTGGGGAACTAAGCCAGGAGGCCCCAGGAAGGCAGGGCCTCCAAAGCGTGAACAGAGAAGCATCTGGCATTCCCTAGGCTCTCAGGCTCTGCCAGGCTGTGACTTGCCTGCAGCCCTAGATTCCTGGGCTCCAGATGTCGGGCATCTGCACCTGCCAGCCTGCATTCCCAGAAAGGGGGCAAAGCCTTGGCCTCCTAATCCAGCGCCACCACCCACACGAGCCCAAGATCTTCCAAGAAGCCCCTGGGAGACCCAAGTGCCCCATGCTCTATCTCCTGGTTGCATGAGAGGGTTAGGATGTTTCCCTTCCTAAATGCTCCAGAACAGACAATTCCCTTCTTTCTCTGCCACCCCTCCCACCACCTTTCAGTCTCACAGCTGGAAAGGCCTTCCTGAAATCTGACTTTAGTCCCATGCTAGGATAGGACACCACTGTCCTGAGTGTCACCTAACCAGGTGCAAACCCTGAAGCCACTGGGCATTCCAAGGGAAGCAGCAGCAGCCACGCCACTTTTCCGTAGGCGGGGTGGTGGTGGTGGTGGGGACTGAGGGTTCTGAGGCAAACAGGTGGCCACAGTTGTTGGCTCACAGGGCGGAGGGAGGAGCTGGGGAGAAGGAACACTGTGTCTCCAAGGATTAGCTGTGTGGGCACTTGGCTCTGGGAGCATCAGGGAGGAATGCTTGGCAGCTGCAGGTGGCCAAGGAGGGACAGCTGAGCAGCCGAGGAACCTGGACAGGCCCCCACCCTGCCCTGCCCACCAGGAGGGCTGGCTGGTCCCTGTTTGTTCACAGTCTCTCCCCTCTTCTCTCCAGGAAATCCCCTTCTCTGCTGCCAGAGGAATTCTAGCGGAGTAGTGGGGGCATAGTCTGGCTGTCAACGCTGGGCTTCTGGGGAGAGGCCCGGCCCATGCTGCTCTCAGAGTCTGAACTCCCTAGGCCCAAGGGGATGGCCCAGGACCCTCCCAATGAGGTCTTTGTGTCTACGCTGCAGCTGCCAGGTGCAACCATGTCCCACCCAGACTCAAAGGCTGGGAACATCCTTGGGTTTTGAAAACCATGGAGAAGATTCCCTGCCACCTGGCAGACAGGAGTGTGTGGGAACAGGTTCCGGGAGGGATTGCCACCAGAGGCTGGGTCTCCTCCAGAGAGTCCCTGACCCTGTGGACCAGCTGTGACAGCCTAGGATTCTACTGTCCCTGTGGGTCTCACATCTCTCAGGCCCTGGAGTGGAGCTGTATCTTCTTGAATCCAAATCTGACACCTCCTGTGGCCATTAGACCCCCTATTTGTGGATGCCTTGTTCAGACCTGTGGTGTCCTCCTCTGGGGGCTGAGGTACAGAGCAAGGAAGAAGGTTGAGAAGGCCTCAGTCCACCTGCTGGCCTGTATCTCTCTTCACTGGGGCCCTGGGCCGTGCCCAGAGACCTTGGATCAGAACGAATGACTCACTGCCATTAACAGACTGAAACCTGACCAGCTCTGGCAGGGGGCAGGGGTAGGTTTAAGGCTGATGCACCCCACAAATAGAAATCTTAGCAAGGGACATCGCTGGCCTCCCAGGTCCCAGGGCAGTGCTGCCCTCTGGGGATGGAGAAACCTTCTCGGGCCTTTCGAGGGCCCTGCTCTTCCTCCCACGAGATATGGTGGGACAACTTTTCTCTGTTCCAAAACCTCTGGTAGATATGGAACCCAGGCCATGTGACATGAGCAGAAAATGGGCAGGAATGAGCATTCATGGCCACTGGAGGGAGGAAAAGTGGACAGGAGGAAGAATGGAATGGATCTTAGCACTGGGGCCCTGAGGCAGGTCACCTGGGGTGCTTGAGCTTTCATTTTTCGGAGTCAGGAAACCCTTCCCTCAATGCTTGGGTGAGGACCACTCAGGGAAATGTCCTCTTGGGCCTTCAGATGTCCCTTGCTAGTGAGGCACTTGGAACTTTCTCAAGGCAAGATGGTGACGCATGCTGCTTGTGCCTGCATGGTGGGGGTGGGGAATGACTCCCTGTTCGCTCTGCCCATTGGCCTCAGTTTCTCCATCCATCAAACAAGGTGCCTGGGGAGGGCTGGGAGCAGGAGGTGAAAGGCTTTACCGATGATCTCTCGGATGTGGACAGGCTGGTCCAGCACAGCGGGCGGGCCGGCCCCTGCAAGGCTCACAGCAGCCACGCGCAGAAAGAACTTGTCTCCCACGGTCAGGTTCCGCACCGTCTGCTGGGTCACCATCATGGGCCGGGCACTCACGGGCACCCACTCCGAGGCTGGGGGAAAGGAGAGGATGTGAGGCTCTGTCTTCAGAGCCGTGGGCACCCTTCTCAGTGGGCCTTCCCTTCTCGCCAAGGTCTTGGGATGCTGACCTCTCTCTCTGTGCCTATTTCCCTCTTCCTCTCTTCCCTGACCTCTCATTTCCAAATGACAGGACACCTGATGTTAGAGTCCTGGATTGGTGGCCAGAGGTGGGGTAGCTCAAGCTCAGTGTGGACACATTTGTTAAGTTGCATAGCAAGGCAGGTCAGAGGCAGAGGCCAGGCAGGCTTGGCTGCCATGGAAGTGGACAACAGGAATTTGTCCATTTTTCCTCACTGTCTCTAACTCTCCCTCCACCCCCCAGCTACTCTGCTCTGCCTCCTGCTCACCCTCCCCCTGCAGGGTCTCCTGAGATGTAAACCCTCCCTCACAGAGCAGTGCCCAGTGTCTGTCACTCAGGGGCTCCCTGGAGCTGGAGGACAAGCACTTTCTGAGGACATTCAGACACCCTCCGTCTTCAGTCCCTCCTCTGTGTCTCCCTGGATTGAGTGGGGTCTGGGGGCTTGTCCATGTGGCCCCCAAGCCCACCTCCTCTGGGCGTATGCAGGGCTTGGCCTAGAGCTCACCTCCCTCTTTGCGAAACTCCAGCACATAGCCCTGGAGCCCCTGACTCCCTAGCTTCTCCGGAGGCTCCCAGCTCACAGTCACCGAGCTGTCGCTCACATCCTCTACGGTCAGCAGCAGCGGGGCACTGGGCACGTCTGTGGGAGAAGGAGGGGAGAGGATGAGGCGTGTGGCCGAGTCCCCCGTCCTCCAGCCGTGCCTGCCTCCCTCCTCCACCTGCCCCACCTCTTGTCACCTTCACTTGGAGGTGCAGGTTTAGTGGCTTCGGGGGCAGGTGCCTCAGGGATTGCCACGGGAGCCTGCTCTTCCCCTTTGGTCTCCGATGCTGCCACCCCTTCCGCGGGCTCTGTGGGCACCTTGGTCAACTCAGCAGCATTCCCCTCGGGACCATGGTCAGGGGCCTCCGAGGCTGTGGGGGCAGGTGCCTCAGGGATTGCCACGGGAGCCTGCTCTTCCCCTTTGGTCTCAGATGCTGCCACCCCTTCCGAGGGCTCCGTGGGCACCTTGGCCAACTCAGAGGCATTCTCCTCCGGACCATAGTCAGCAGCCTGCGAGGTCGCTGTCATTGCCAGGCTGGCTGGGGGTCAGGCTGAAGTGTGCAGAGGTCAGCAGTGGAGGGTCTGGGCCTCCAGGGTGCCTGGGACACCTAGGTCCAGGCTTATATAGGCAGGGGCTGCCCCACCCCCAGCCAAATGATTCCCAGCTGTGGGGTCAGGTCAGGTGGGGGGGACAGGGGGTGGGGAGGCGCCTGGGCCAGGAATAGCTCTGGGGGAGGAACCGAAGGGTCCCTTGAGGAGTGCACTGTGTCGTCCATCAGCCTGGTTGGCTCTCAGCAGCCAGGGTGCTGGTGCCCAGATGGGAGGAAGGCACAAATGGGTGAGATAGGACATTGCCAGTAGCCTGTGCCAGGGGTCAGGGCAGTGGGAACGAGAGCTTCCATCTAGAGGATGAACCCAGATCAGGCCGCGTTGGCCTCCAGGGGGTCACGTGTGCCCAGGGCTCCTGAGCCTGGGGCTGGGGCCCAGACAGCCTGAAATAGCCTTCCCTGGGTAGCTTTGCCCCTGGTCTTCACATTCCCTGGGGAGGGGGTCTCCCTTGTGCTGTAAGAGGTTGAGGGACCTAGAGAGGGAGGGAATTGGGATGCCAAGGTGGGGCTGAGGAAGGTCTTCCAGCAATGGGATCCCAGGGAGGGGGTCTAGGGCCCTTGGTTACTGCCTCTCTTGGGAATTCTGGCAAGAACCTTTTGGGGCCTCTGCTACCCCGCTTGTTACGGAGCACACAATGACAGACCCTGGCCTCTGGGATGGGATAAAGTCAGTAAGGCAGATGTGGAAGAGACTCTGGAGGGAGCCAGCACTCTGAAACCTCTAGACTCTTCAAAGCAGGGCCTGGCCTGGGCATTTGCAGTGGAGGAAATGAGGCAGGTACAAATTTCTAGCCATTGATTCATTCATCCACTGAAATGCTCAGACTGGTGACCATTTAATAACCTGGGAAACACTGTGTCAGGGAGAAGGGAGACAACAGGAGCGCTCATCGTTCCTGGGACTGTGGGTGGGAGGAATCCCTTTGGAACAATTGGGACGGGATCTGGTATCATGCGAAATGTGCACACTCATGACCCAGTGGTGACACCCCGAGGCTCTCACACAGGTGCACAGGAGACAGACATGCCTGAAAACACCCCCAAGGACTATTTGCAATAGCCAAAACCTGGGGGAAAGAGCTATCCCTCAACAGTGGGATGCTGGATAACCGTGGAGTGTGTACACCTATGAAGCAGAAATGGTGTTACCCATCTACATTAAATGCAAGCTCAGACAACAGCAAGCTCCCTGCTTCCAGGGGCATCTCCCAGTGGTGAGACCACAGAGGAAGCCAGGATGGAGGTTGCCTCTGGGTGGAGTTTGAGGAACATTAATGAGGTCACATTTCCTGTCCTGGGTGGTGGTTACACAAGTTTTCACTATATAGCAATTCTTTAAATTAAAAAACGCATTTTATGTGTGCTTTGGCATGTATGGTATATCCCACAATTTAAGAATAAACACACATATAATTTATTTAGGGTCCTTAGCTGCAGGCAGCCTCTTCCCTCCCTGGGGTGGGACGCGGGAATGTGGCTGCCTTTCACCCTTGGCTGCCCTTGTTGGGGAGAGGTGTGCAGAGCCTTGCCTCAGTGCCCATAGCCTGTGCCAAGTGACTCAGTGTCCTGCCGGGCAGGAGGTGGGCCCTGGAGACCAGATCCCCATCCCTTACGCTGAGTCTGCAGCTATAAGTGAATGTGACTAACTGCAGGACCCTGAGTCACCCCTGCCGAGTATGTCCCAGTTGGGGGAAGGGTGGCCCCAAGGGAGTGGGGTGGAGGGGGTGGCTGCCATGGAGGGCTCGCCCCACCTTCCTTTCAAAGACCCTTGTGTGGTGTAGTGTGCAGTAGTCAGAGATCAGGGAATGCTTGGCCCCACTGGCCAGCGGTGAAATGTCACGTACCCCTGAGGTTCTGGCCAGGTCCCCGTATTCTTTGCCTTTAGCTGGGCTGTGACCTTGGGGCCAGTTGCATCTGCCCAGCTCCAGCTGGTTCAGATTTCAGGGCAGCCAATAGGTATTTCCTTCCCTACACCTCAAACTAGTGTCATAAACCATTAGGACAAGTCACAGGGTCCAAACGTCAGAGACTCCACGAATGAATTTCCTAGGGCTTTGGGATGTGCATCTGGACTTTCTTTGGATACAAAGCATGCCATCCCACTCATCCCATCCACATGACCCAGGCCAGCCTGTGCTGAGGAGCCCTGGTGGGTTGAGGGCTGAGCGTGTCCTAGGAGAGAGATGAGGGGGACAGGGGGCTGATGTGGCGATGGGAAGGGCTGCTCTGTGGCAGTGAGTTCTCTGGGAATGGGAAGACAACAGGCAGGCTGGAAGGCCAGGCCTCCAGTGCCCACAGAGACTCCAGATCTGGGACGAAGGGAGGGTGTGTGATGCAACATGGGTGTCTCCTTTCTAGCCCCTGGCCCTGTTGGCTCCTACACTCCCTCCCCAGTAGATGAAGGGTTAGGATTAAAGGGCTTGCCTCCTTCTCCTTCCTGCTAACCTTCCAGAAACACAAAAGAATTCTCCCAACAAGGAGCTGAGTCAGGAGGTCTGGTGACAGTGACTATATCTGGACGCTGTCAGCCCTCTCGGGTGAAGCCCAAGGCAGGCAAATTTGAGGAGGCTGGCCTCCTTTGGGGATTCGCAGGGTCCTAGCCGTGGCCAGGCTGTCCTTCCCTTCTGCCAGCTCAGGGTCCCCAGCCTGGGAAAGAGGAACCCAGGAGAGACGGGAGAGGTGAGCCCAGTGGGGCCTCAGAGACAAACAAGCAAGCGCCAAGGCTCTAAGGCTCGGGTGTTTTATTGAGCAGCTGTGGAATCGGGAGGGAGGCATGAGGACATTCCTGGGTGCGGGTTGGAGGCCGCGCTGCGCAGAGCATGTGCTTCGTGTGGTCACTGCTTTCTATACGACTCCGTTACGGGGTAGAGGAGCTTGCCCGTGGTGTCCTCTGACAAGGAGGCTCGGGGAAGGGAGCTGGGCATTTTCACTCACCATCCGTGTGTGCTGTACTGTGTCTGACACTATGTGGATCCCCAGCCCTCACTGCTCCCCCACAACCCCACCTGCATGTCCACATAGCTGAGCTCAGGGCTCAGACCCGTGGCCTCTGCATGGGCCCCAGGGAAGGAGGCTGAGGTCCAGCAGGGCAAGTGGCTAAGCTCCAGAGCAGCAAGACCACAGGGCGAAGGGCACCCTGGCCCAGCATGCGCAGCACAGAGAGCTAAGCCGAAGCAAGGGCGTCCCTGATGGCGCCTGTGAGAGGGAAGTGCAGATTCCGACCACAGAAGGTGCCGCGGAAGTCATCCAAGTCCAGGGCCCATACCATGGCTCCACCCAGCTGCCTGTTTCTCAGGTACTGCACCTGGAAGGGAAGGCCCAGAGGTGGCAGGGCTGGGTTACCCTCCCAGATGTGTGTATGTGGGGTGGGGGGGTGACCTGCTCTCTTGGGCCCCCCAGGTGAGGACCCCTGGGGATACCTGGAGCAGGTTATCCTCTCCCTCTTCATCTTGGGGCATGGCCTGGGAGACCTACCTTGTTTTTGACACTCTCCTGGTCATCGTACCCCACCCACTGGTTGCCCTTGGTGGCATAGGGGACCTGCTGGTCCAGGAGTCTGTGCACTGTAGCTCCACGAAGAAAGTCACAGATCTGAGCAGAGAATAGGGCAGGGTAGTGAGGGAGCTGTGCTGGGACTGCAAGTCACGGGAGGGGGGGCAACTCCTCAAGCTTTTTTCAGCCCTGCAGGTTACATGTGCCCCCAACTGTGTGCTTCCTGCAAGCTTATGTAAAACAAAGCCAAATGTTCCTGAGTTGTGTGGTCCCAGGCTGCTTGAAGCAATAGAAGCTGGCAAGAAACCAAAGTACCTTAGGACTGTTGGCCAGAGGCAGACTGAGGATACCTTACCTCCCCTTCATCCTAGGGTGCTAGTCCCTTGGAACATTATTGTTATTCCTGAAAGAGCATAAAGGCGTGGGAGGCCCATCTTCCCCAGTAGATGATCTTCTTCCTGAGTCATACCTCATAGTAAGCGAGGATCCCTTCCTCCTTGGTGAACTGGCCTGGTATCCCTGGTCCTGAGCAGGGAGCTCCCACACCTGTCTCAGAAGAGGCCAGGGTGAAGCCCCTCCCAAAGGTGGGAATGCCCATCAGCAGCTTCTCGGCTGGGACTCCCAGCCTTAGCATGTAGCCCACAGCGTAGTCCTGGGTGGGGACAGGTGGGAACAGTGGAGCAGTTAGCCTTGGGAAGGGGACAGTCCTTACACGTACCTGGAATTCCCCTTCCTTCCAGGAACTGTAACCTCAGTGTAGTGCACTGCATAGTTTCACTCTCAAAAAACCCTCCTGAGCGCAGTAAGGCATGTCACGGCTTGGCAGTTGCAGAAATCGGGGGGGGGGGGGGGGGCTGGCTGGCTCAGGTTCCACAGGAGCAAGTGGCAGGTCTAGTCCTCGGCCCAGCCACCCTCCTGTCCACCCTCTGCCTGCACGGCCTCCTCTGTGACCTGTCAGGAGAGGTCTGGTTCCTTTACAGAGGGGTGGCCTCCTCTCTTCCCAGATCTCTGGGAATGCGTGGACCCTGGGCTTCAGTTTCCTCATCTGTGATGTAGGCCCATAACCCCTGCCTTGAAGGATGACTGAGGAATGGAGGGTGGAGTGTGAGGCTGGGCGGCTCCCTCCCTCCCTCCCTCCCTCCCTCCCTCCCTCCCTCCCTCCCTCCCTCCCTCCCTCCCTCCCTCCCTCCTTCCCTCACTCACAGCATTGCTGAACCTGTCAGCACTTGCGACCTCCTGGCCACGGAACAGGGGGCTGTGATGTCCCGTGGTCTGGCGCCAGGCTCCATGAAAGTCATATGTCATGAGGCTGATGAAGTCTAGGTGCCTGTGGAAGAAGGGACGGAGGGCGAGGTAGGAATTAGAAAAGCTCTTGGCCTCATGACCACTAGCCCTGCAGGATGTGAGCGGGGCAGTCAGGTAGCTGAGAGATTGAGCACCCACCCAAAGCCCAGTCTTGCCCAGTAACCATCAGTCCAAGCTGTGAGACCCCTCCATCTCCATCTCCACACATTCATTGTGCTGAGAGCAGATTAAAAGAGTCATCCACAGACAGCTTGTGAGCAAACAGCAGGACAAAGGGCACCCAGACCTGCAACCACACACAGAGGTGAGGGGCTGCAGGAAGACTCATGAACCTGACCTTCAGGTGTTGGGGGCAAATGCTTGAGGGCTACCTCAGTCCTACCCTCTAAATGGTCAATTTAAGCTCTGAGTCTCCACCTCCCCCAAACTGTAGAGGATTCTGAAGTCATAGCCAAGCCCTTGCCCTTTACCCCCAGG
This sequence comes from Miniopterus natalensis, assembly GCF_054644295.1. NCBI lineage: Eukaryota > Metazoa > Chordata > Mammalia > Chiroptera > Miniopteridae > Miniopterus > Miniopterus natalensis. The sequence continues at coordinate 13,973,037 of NC_142102.1, read as the reverse complement.
TTCCTGAGACCCATGCCTTGGCTCCACCTGCCATCAGGCCGCTTGGCCGCGGGCTGCTCCTGCTCACCCAGGGCAGGCTGAGGAGCAGAGGGACCCGCCTGCATGTGGAGCATCTACAGGGTGCCCTGGCCGCTGGGAAAGGAAAAGCCTCCCCAGAGGCAAGCACTCTGCCTGGCCCAGCGTGCAGAAAGTGCCCCGTTGTGGCTGGCTGGTTTGTGCAGCGTTTCCTACTTCCTTTCCACAAATGCCTTCATAGCAACTCTCTCCACTGGTCAGTACGACACCCCAGTGAGGAAGGAAGGATGTGGACTGTTATGGCCATTGGCATATGGGGAGCTTGAGGCACAGAGATGGATTGTGGCTTCCTTAAGGTCACTATCCTGTATCCCCTGAGTCTCCGTGGAGGGCAGTGTGGGCAGGGACTCACTGGGCTAGCTGGAAGATGTCGTAGCCTCTGTCTAGGGCCACCTTCCCTGCGGACACCGCAGCGCTGAGGAGCAGAGACTCTGTTTCCTTCGTGGCTTCCTTTGCAAACTCAGCCTTCATTTCCTGGGTGGGAGAGAGGAAGGCAAGTGAAAGGGATCCTGGCAATGGGAGAGGGGGCCCCCCAGAGGAAGTCTAGGCTCTGAGCACCTCGCTGGCCTCCCCCTGCTGGGACCCCAGCCTGACTGGGGCTCAGTGGAATGACAGGTGGCACATCAGTGGTCCTGTCCTCGGGTTCACCCATCCTTCTAAGAAACTGTTCAGACTCATCTCGCCTCCACCCCACCCGATGCCATCAGCACTCAGTTACTCCTGTCCAACCTGGTGGTGCCGGCCCACCTCCCTGCCCCTGTCCCTGACTCGACCAGCACCTTGACCAGAGTGGTGAGATGCTTCTTGTCCCTTCGTCCAGGGTAAAGCCAGGCAAGGTCCAGCCCGTCAAAGCCATGGGTCCTCAGGAACGGTGCCACTGACTTGATGAAAGTCCTGCGACTCTGGGTGTCTGAGGCTATTTTGGAAAATCTAGGAATGAAATCACCCCAGAAGCGTGCTTAGCTCACCTACTAGCCAAGCCACCCTGCACAGGTTATAACCTGGGTCTCAGTTATCTCATCTGTAAAATGGGGATAAATATAATATCTCAGTGCTGCTGTGAGGATTACATGTGACAGTGGCTGGAAAGGGTGCCTGACACTTAGAACCACTCAGCAAATGGGAGCTGTTATGGCCATGCCCCACTCCTCTGTAAGCCCTGCTCCAACTCTACCCGCTCCAGGACATCCTCCAGGGTCTCCACCCCCAGTTTCCCATCCTTTCTATCCCCTTCTGTCCAGCCCCAGGACAGGACCCCCATAAGTCCTTTGCTGTCAGGTCTGAGACAGAGGAATGAGAATATCCACTGTCAGCTGCTGTGTGACTCTTGGCAAGTCTCTCTTGCTCTGTGAGCGCCACTTTCTTGTTTGGGCCCCTGATGACCATTTCTGCCCCCTGTGCCTAACCCTGTGACCCTCAGACTGTGGGCGAGGGGACATCGGTGTCTCCTCACTCCTATTCCGCCAGCGTCTAGGGAGCGGGTCCTACCTTTCGGAACCAAAGCTCCATCCTCCAACAGACAAGAGGGTCTTCAGGTCGGGGTTCCTGAGGGACATAGGGAGCAGGGGCAGGGTGGAGTAAGGTTCTGTGGCACTGGGAGGCCCCAGCTTGGGCCCCTAAGGCCCTTCCAGCCCTGAGATTCGGTTTCTAAGACTAAGGTATGTTGCCTATTTTTGTCCCACTCCCTTGCCAAGCAGGGTAGCCAGAATCTGAAAAAATAGAGTAGTGAGCAGTTTCCATGGCCCCTGGAGAGACAGGGGAGGACTTCTCCTTCCCAGATCTCAGGTGTGCCCCTTTCTCCTGTGGCCTCCATCATCACCCCAAATACTGCCCAGCACCTGCCCTCGTCACCTCCTCCCACTTAAGCTAAGGCCTCCGATTCTCTACCCAGAGGCAGGTGCTAGGGGTCATTGCCCATACTCTTGAGTAGAGGTGCCCTGCCTGGCGACCAGCTGGCCAACCTTCATCTTCCTCCTGCCCTGGCCAGCCTGTGGCCCAACCTGTTCTTGAGTGTGTTCAACGTGTCATATAGCGTCACATCGTTCCACTCCCAGGTGTCAATCTCATTGTTGCTGATATTGGCAAAGCTGTAGATGATGTGGGTGCAGAGGAAGGGATCAATGGCATCTGGGAAGCAGCTACCGGCCCCCTCTCGATACTGGGACCAGCTGGTGTAGTAGCAGACCAGTTTGTATGCAGCACCTGCGGGAGAAGTCAGGCAGGACCTGGGCCAGGATTCCCCCAGAGACCCTCTCTCTTGCTGAGCCCTGAGCTCAGCTGCACCGGGCAGAGTTGTGAACAAAGGTAGAATTCTAAAGAAAAGGGGTCAGCCCAGGTGCCCGGGAGTTCCCCTGCTGATGAAGAATGAAATGGGACTCACTGCAGCAAGGAAGGCTTCCTGGAGGCTTTGAAGGAGAGGAGGCATCAGCCCATGACAGCCCTTGTCAGAGACCCTGGCCTCAGGGTGGGACCTGGCAGGACCCACAGTGGGTCCTTGACCTGAGCAGCTCTGGTCGCCTCTTCTCTGCCCTTCTGAGGGAGTGTCCCTGACTCAGGACCCCCCCAGGACAGCAGTGCCCAGGTCCCCCAAGCTGGGCACAATGTCAGGGGACCAGGAAGCTCTTCCTCTTCTCTCTAGCTCACTCTGCCTGCTGCAGAGTGAGCTTTTCTGCCCCCCTGGTTCTGCAGAAAGGACAGTGGGCATTGCTTGTCCACACTGCCACTGAGTCCTTCACCGAACCTGAGCCTTTGAAAGATTTTTATCTTGAAAAAGATCATGTATACAGAAAAGTAGAGAATAGTAAAAGAAACATCAAAATACTTATCATCTCAGTTTAACAAGTGTTACTACTTCTGAGCCACCTGAATCACAGAAGAAACTGGAGAAGTGCTCCCCTCTGCCAACACTTCCTCCCCACACCCCTCCCCACACCCGCCTCCAGGACTCAGAGGGGTTACTTACAGCTCTGAAGCATCAGCAGGGCCACAAAGCCTGTGGGAGAACCCAGGGTCAGACCCTTGCCAGTGCATCTGGCCCCCCACAGGCAGTCGGGCGATAATGGCCAGCGACCCCCCCCTTCCCCTGCCCCTCCCCTGGCTCTGCTTCCTCTCCCTCCACTCCGTTCTGCCCCTCCCCCAGCAGGTACAGACCCCACTGTGCAGTGGCTCTGTGGGCTGTCTGGGCCCTTCAGCCTGAACACCCACAACCCAGACCCGTGGCCAGCCCAGAGACCTGTCTGAGCCACCCTCAGACCCATCCTGCGGCAGCAGAGAGGGGCAGGGTCCGGCCTCTTCCTGTGCTCCTGGTGCCCAGCTGCCTAGCTGAGCCTCCTCCCTGGCCTCGCACTTCCTTTTATACCTGTCCCACTCCACTCCCCTGTGCCCCAAACCATCCCATTTATGGGAACTGTCAGTGAAGGAACTGCCAGCCTAGGAAGTGGTAGGGAGGAGCACTGCGGGCCCCAGAGGGGGATTGAGAAAGCCTAATGAGTTTTGAAAACTTGTGCCAGGTCTTCATGGATCACCTGCCAGCTGAAAAGCCATCAGGGTGATGACTTGGGGGCCCCCAGCGGCTCAGCCTCATTTCCAAAGACCTCGCCTCTCTTGCCTTCTGCAGCAAGCCCTCCCCAGCTTTTCTAGCCAGCAGTTACCGGATTTTCCGGCAGCCTGTGTACTTCAGTCCAGGCCCTTGGCCACATTGAAACTGTTGTGTAACCCACCTTACCCCAAACAAGGCTGTTCTTTATTTTCTCCTGGAGCCCAGCAGCACCCTGCCTGACCTACTCTCCCCCTCAAAGTTCCTTTCCCTGAGTGTTTCCCACAGCTTGGCTGGAGAGTGGAGGCCTTTTAGCAATTGATGTGCTGGTTATTGAAGGAAAAGTTGGATTGCTGTGGGAAATTCCCGAGAATTTCTGAAATGCCACTGGGAAGGAGGAGAGCAGGAGAGGGTGTGTTGCAAGCCTGGGACTGCAGTGAGTCACCAAGGAGCAGTGTGGCGACTCCTGGTTCCCCAGGAGCAGATCATTGCTGGCGATTTCCACAGCCTCTCCTCTCTCCACTTGCTTTTGAAGCCCAGGCCTAATGACGTCACCCCTGTCTAAATCCCTCATGACCCCTCATCACTCTTAGGATAAGACCAAAACTTCTTACCAAGGCTCCACATGTCTTGGCCCTGTTTGTGGGTACATTGTTTGGCCAAAGATCCAGGACAACCTCATTCTTTGTTGGCTGTAAATTAATTAATAGGCAGTGAGTGAAAAGTTCAGAACAGCAAGAGCCAGAACGGGTCAGAGGGCTTCTCAACAAAGTGTCTTTTTTTACAATAACATTCAGTCATAATCTGATGTTAGCCACACTAGTTTCACAGCCCCTCTTGGTGAGGTCTCTCCTTCCCATCTCCCTTCTGCTGCCTGTAAACCGGGAACACGCCCTCCTCTTTCTCGGGAGTGTGCACGGGGTTACCCTCTGCTAACACTCAAGGGTCAGTGCTTCTCCCTTTAAGGTGCCTGACTCCTGTGCCGAGACGATCTGCACAAGGACCGTCAACAATAACTTTTCTTCTTCCCTTTGGGCAACCTGGGAGTGGACTTCCTCTAATTTTTAATTGAGCTATGACAAAGTAGCAGGCATGCAAAAATTTTCATAATGGTGCAGGACGTTAGGAAACACCTTCTATTTTCACTCTCTTCCTCTGTTATAAATTATCTCATAAGCTCGGATGGGCTCAAGCTTTATTGCCCTGTGCCCTCCCAAAGGCGGATCAAGGGCCAATAGCCAATAATGGGGAAGGTTTTACACTATTTGCAAGCTAATGAGATAGCCACAGCTTCATGGGTTCTGGCAGGAAATGTGAGAATCCTGGTCCGAGGCAAAAAAGGGCTTGTTCACAGGTGCTGACTCCCGCCACCTACAAAATATTTGTTGCAGCCACTCAGGTCGTACAAGTCATACGTCCTCTGGTCATGAGGCTGGAGAAGGGCTGCTTTACTTTCCCTTCTTGTCTAGGATCAGGAAGGTGAGGCAGTAATTCTAGCTAAAAAGGGGATGACTGCCCAAGAGTGGAAAACGGAAATAAGTATGAGCTCCTGGCGATGAAGTGGTGCTGAAGGTATGAGGCACGTCTTGCCTCCAGTCTGTGCAAGCAGACACTCAGGTGACTGAGGGTCATCGTGTGTGGGAGGGTCTCCCTCCTGAAGTGCAAGGGCTTAGTGAAAAGAGGAAATAGACAGATTCCTCTAATACTTCAGTCATTCGGGCAACAAGTGTTTTCCAAACATGTCTCAAGGAGAGAAACATCCAAAGGCCCACTGTTAAATTTCTTTAGGATCATGTCTCATTTTGCTCAGCACGGGAGTAGGGAAGAGAGAACATATGACATTCCTATCATTCCTCTCGTCTCCACAGGGCCAACATATGGCATATGAGACCTTGGATGGCGCTCTTCTGGCATGCCCTTGCCATTCCCAGCTGTTGTCCATGCCAATAATAAACTGATGTGGCCAAGCACCCCGGGCTCAGGCTTAGCTGAGGACACCCTTCCAGTCCTTGCACCCCCCCCCAACCCCTTCATTTCTTGGAGACCACAGTCCAAGAAAGGACACTGAGGGGCCACCTGAAAAGGGGAGGCATCTAAGGGAAAGGGGCATAAGAATCCAGTGCCCAAAACCTTCACTTCCATTAGAATTTGCCATTGGCCTTCCTTAGAAGCAGAGCAGCCACGGCCTTGAGGGGCCAGACCCACAGGCTGGTTGGCTATTTTCCCTCAACTCCTTCCTGGCATCTAATTGAGATCTTCAAGTTGTAGCAATCATTCATATGATCTTATGTGGGCTTCTGTGGGGAGAGGAGTCTCTACTCCATCCATTTAAAAAAAATGTTTTTATTGATTTCAGAGAGAGGAAGGGAGAGGGAGAGAGAGATAGAAGCATCAATGATGAGTCATTGATCAGTAGCCTCCTGCCCGCCCCCTACTGGGCATTGGGCCCATAGCCTGGACATGTGCCCTGACCCGGATTTGAATTGTAACTTTCTGGTTCATAGGTCAGCGCTCAACCCCTGAGCTACCCCATCCATTTTAAAAGTTAGCTCTTAGTTTGCCAGTGTGGCTTGTCTGTGTCCATGGCTAAGTCCTGGGCTGCCTTCCAGTGCATGACCCGGGCTCCTGCACGCAGCCCTGCTCCCACTGGAAGGCCGACTTGGAGTACAAAGGGCTACAGGGCACGACTTGAAGCTAGACATCTGGGACCCCTGAAGTCAGAGTATAGAAAGAATATCACCCTACCATGTTCCTACCACCATCACCCAGACCCAAAGGAGACTTGGTAAGGAGGAAAGTACACAAGGCTTTTAGTTCTGCCTCTCTGTGTGGCCTTGGACAGTGACCTCTCACCCTGAGTCCTCTGTATCCCACTGTTCGGTGGGAAGGTTGGGCTAGATGACCTACTAACTGATGGCCACCAGCACCAACCACCGAATGCCCCTTCCCAGAAAAATAGGACAGCAAGTGAGGGCCGGAGCTTCATCTGCCCTAAGTGTTCCCCGTTGCCCTGCTCTCCTAACCACAGTCCTTTCAATATAAGCCTTGAGCTGAATATGGGGCTCGCTCCCTCCTGTTTGTCCTGCTCCACACCTGCAGGGGCAGCCAGTGCCAAGGCCAGCCAGCGCCTGAGCACAATGTCCAGGCTGAGTCCAGAGGATCCCTGGAGTGACTCAGATGTGCCTGGCCTTTGGATGGCCTCCACCTCTCCACTCCCCAGCCAGTGGAGAGACCTCCCAGCGCTCCAGGCCCCAAATGCCTTGAGACAATCTCTTCCTAATCCTTTGATCCAGTGGCAGGAGCCATATTCTATTAAGAGATAGTGATCTCAGTGGGAAAGAATAGTAGTCTGCAGACCAAACAGCGATGTCAAGTCACTTAATTTAGGTGTGGATGCTGCTGAGGCTCCTGTTTGATGGGGAGAGATGCAGAAAGCACCAAGCGCACCTGGCTTTCAAAGGAAAACAAAACCATACTAAATAATCTGCATTTATAAAGGTTTTTATTCCAAATTTGGCATAGTTGAGATGATGTGACCTGGAATAATGTGAAGGAAATCAAAAGTAAAAAATTGTGGGGGAAAAAGAGAAGAAAGGTAAAGGAGAGAGAGGTCAGGCAGAGGAGGGAAGGGAGGAAGCAACCAACAGGGAGGGAGCGAGGCCGTCTCCTGAGGACAGTGCTCATTTGGTTTTTTGGCACCATGTTCCTGGTCATCCCTAACCTGATAATAGTTTTAGATTATTACCTGGTTTTTACGTTATTACCTGGATTACAGGTTATCATTGATAGAGTCCTGCATGATAGGTGCTTATTTCCATTATATCATTTATGCTTCACAAGAACTTTAAATATTAGATATTTTACAAATGAGGAAACTAAGACCCAGAAAAGTTGCCCTAGTTCAAACACTGCAAATAGAGTCCAGGCTCGAGTCCATGCTGTGGTCCACAGCTCTGCACACTCCACTCTCTGCCCTGCCCGCCCAGCACCATCTCCCGGTGGAACGGGTCACTGTCTGCTCATCGCCCTGTGACCCACGAGCAAGTCCTCTTTGCCTTCCATTTGCGCCTGGCACCCATCTCTCCCCATCTTCCCCAACCTTAAAGCTTAGTCCCATCCATCTCCCTCTGCACTGCTCATACCCAGATCTTCCCATGGCCCTCGTCTCAGCCCTCATGCCTCTAAGAGCCCTTGCAGCCAGTTCCTAGTCACCCTGTACATCGCTCTAACTTATGTTTATCATGGCACTTACCACTACGTGACCCCCTCCCCCCACCACACACACTATTCAGATAAATTCATCCATTCTACAAGTTTGTCCAAGCTCTTTGCTGAGACTGGGTAGAGATAAGTGAGAGCTGACCCCAGACTCAAGGCTTAATCTCCCAGATTTATAGTCTAGAAGGGGGATAAGATGTGTCCACCAGCTTTGCGATTCAAAATTAAATGAGCCATAAGCAACAGAAAATGAACACATTGAGCATGTTCAAAGGAAGGAGAAACCCTCTTGGTTGAATGGTTGCCGAGGCACCAGCCCTGAGGCTGAGCTTTGAAGGTGGGTTCACACCTTCATTAGACTCAGAGGCAGAGCATGATCCAGGCATGGACTGAGAGCCAGGATGCCCAGGGCATGGTCATACTCGACCAGGCACGGGGCTCACCATAGGATGGAGGAGGGGCTGGGGCAGACAGCAGGTTCCTGGACTGAGTAGAGCCACGGGAGAGCGAGCCAGGTGGGCACCCTGACCCAGGCAGCTAAGTGAGCATGTGCAGCCCTGCCTGCTGCACTCAGCCTCGGCTGGAGGGCCTGCCTGCAGTCACCAGCAGCTGACCTCGTTTCTCTCTGAAAAGCTCAGTGAGATAGTTTTCTCTCTTCTTCAAGCAGTGTGAAATACAAGCTGGTCAACACACAAGATTTCTCAACAGCAGGAAATGAAGCAACTGTTTTGAGATGGCATTCGCCTGGGTGGCCATGATCATTTTGCTGTCAAGTTAACCTTGTGTTTTGAAATAGTTCTGGTCCTAAGGGTGCTGGCCTGTTGGGGGAGGGGTGGAGACCTGGGGGCCACGGATGGGGTGGAAAAGAGGACCGATCAGGGCTCTGTGTGGAGGGCAGGGGAGAAGTGGCTTGGGTTCACGGGAACTCAAGAGTCTTGAAGAAGGATGCCAGGTCTGCATCTCTTCTCTCCATTGTCGATATAAAAAACATACAAATCTGTAAAGTAGAGTTTTAAGAATTTATATGAGCCAAACTGAAGACAATTTCCAGGAAGGAAGATCTCAGAGAAGGACACTTCTGCAGTCCTTTTATGCATTTGCAAGATGGGGACTGGATTACCTGGAAAGACTACCATGAACCATGTGACCAAGCGAGGTACCAGGCTATTTCTCCAAGGTGCTCTTACTGGCTTCAAAGTCAGTCTTCATTTCTTAAGGTTTTCTGGTGACATCCAGAGTCCAGGAAAGTCTTTCAGACATGACAGTCCAGCCAAAGTCTTGGTTAATAAAACCATTATTGGAAACTTGTCTTATTGAATTCATGCAAAGAAACATATTGTCACGACTCACTCATTAAGATTTGCCAAATTCTGGAGGGATTCGGTAGGGTGAAAAATATATATAATTCACCAAATTGCTGCAAAAAATGAGTCTTTTTATATCTGAAAGGCCAAGAGGAGAATTCTTGCCCTTTTAACAAAGTGGGAAGGAACCAACTCTAACTGTATTAGCTTACTTTTGATCCTTAAGTTTATTTACTTAATTAAATGTATTACTTAGGGGAGGCACACTGGGATCATTTTGAGGGGCTTTAAGTGGGTGTTTAGGGGAGGGTCTCAATAGAATTCATCAGCTTTATTCTGAGGCACCAAAAAGAGGTTTATTCTCTTAGCTTCCCCATCCTTGGGGGTGGTTGGCAATTGGCACTAATTGGATTTCTGCTGCCCGTCTTCCTGAGTGGGGAGGTTTAAGCTATTTGCCCTCTGGTTGGGGAGGAAAAATGCAACCATCCACTCTTAAGTGTCCTTGGTTTATGGGAGACAGGATTTCCTAGATGGCTGCAAATTGCTGCTGAACTATCTGTCTCAGTTTCCCTCTTCCACTTCTCCCGAATGACTGGCTTGTCTCACACAATTTCCTTTTAACATTTCTCTTTACAAACCTTCTATAACTTTCACAAACCTTTTTACAAATTCAGAAATATTCAGCTTTAGAACAACTCACTTTCTTTTCCTTAAAAATATATTTCCATACCTTATACCTTCAATTACCAAAACTGTATAATTCTTTTCTAATTAAAAAAAATTTTTTTTTGTACACAAAGTGTACAAAATGTGCTAATTTAATTACTTTGTCACACACTGGCAACCTCTTTAACACCTGGAGACTAGATATTGCAATTTTAGGACTTTTTTGTCCATTATATACACAGCAAAACAAAATGCACATTAGCATATAAAAGTGGTTTTATCTGAAAATGTCCAAATATGAACACAGTAGCATATTACCTTTTGTAATTCTTTCCCTCCCACCTCCTCCAAACCAATGAACAAGTACAGACTATAGTATACTGCTCACAGAGGTGGCTTAACAATTCCATTCCCGAAAGATAGTACTTGCTATGAATTTTAGTAAAAAGATATTTACAAAAGTGATACTTTATTACCTCTCCATTTAACATACGTTGGGGACTTCTAAACAGCTAGATGGCCTAGATGTTTCAAATAAGGACTTAATTTGCCCACTATGTACACAGCAGTTTTGAGTAAACTGCACACATGTAACAGTTATAGTCTGAGAGTGTCTTTGAAATACGAACACTGCAGCCTAAGACCACCCTTCCCTTCTCCCCCTCCACCAACCATGGAGGCTATAAGGCTCAAATTTCGAGAAGACCATCTTTCCTAGAAATTTTAACACAAATGTACAAAATGCATTAGTTTGCTAACTCTATTTTTGTCATACACTGGCAACCTCTTGAACATCTAGAAAGACTAGCTGTTGTAAATTAGGACTCACTTGTCCATTATATACACTGTACACAGCTGAGCAAAGCAAAATGCGCGGACACAAGGGACAGTGTTAACCTGCCTCCTTCAGAAACGCTGCACAGAGCTCTGAGCACTCCCTTCTCACCCGAACCAGCGCAAACACACTGTGTGCTGTTCACAGGGGTGGTTTGGCCATTCCCAAAATAACAGTATTTGATAGGAATTTTAACAGGATATTTATACTACCTCTACTTGTATCAGGCTCTGCAGAGCATGTAGAGAGATACTTGGAAGAGTACTTAGCATTGCTACCTGTTACACAGCAGCGAGGAACAAAGCAAAGACATGAAACCACGGTGCGACCTGAAAATGTCCCCGAAGCTGACCAGCCCCGCACGGACCCTTCTTCCCTTCCTCCTCCAGGTCTCCTACTCCGTGTCCCCCACCCAGGGGACAGAGGCGGGCTGGAGTCGTGTCCAGAGGTCGTCTGAGGATTCCATTTCAGAGAGTCATTTCCAGAAGACACTTCTGTTGTTTTTTTAAATGGGCACTTGCAAGACTGTGAGTCTCTCGGTCCACCCCGTCCCGCGTGGCGGCCTCTGCACCCCGCAGGCCCCACGCGGCGCAGTCCCTCTGCAAGGCGGGGCGCTGCGAGCCTCCTTTCATGTCACGCCCACGGCCCAAAGGGCCAGCAGATCTTCCCACGGGCCGCGGGCACTTCCCATCGCCCGACGGCTTGTTCCTCTTTCGAAGTCAAGTCCATAGGAGGAGAGACCAGCCGCCCGAGGCCCGCGCTGTCCACCGCCGGCCGGAGGCCTTTGTCCCTGCGGTCGGGACAGGTGAGGGCCCCTCCCGTGGGACAGAGGCGGCGCCCAGGGGGGTGCCGCGTGCACGCTGCTCCCAGGCCGGGGTGGGCGAGCTCGTGCCCACGCAGACCCCTCTGGGCGCCGAGGCCCTGCCGCCTCCCTCTGCGGCATTGCCCCCCCCCCTCGGGAGGCCGGTCTCGGGGCCTGGCGGGGGCTCTGCTCAGGCCCCCCGACGGCCTGGAGGCCCCGAGGCCCGCGGGACGCGACTGGGGGAGGCCACGGACGGGGTCCGGAGGTGGGGGTGGGGAGGGGTTCGCTGGGCCTCTGCAGGACGGAGCCTGGGGGCCGTGCCCGCTCCGGGGAGCCCGTGCCCGCCCTGGGCCCAGCTCACCCTGCGGCGAGGCCCGAGGGCCGGGAGGGGCCGGGAGGGGCCGGGAGGGGCCGAGTCCAGGCCGCGGGCCGCGTGGCACCGTCCTCTCTGCCGGAACTCTGAAATTCTCAACTCTTAAAAACTGTAGATTTTTACTGACCACTATAAAGTAAGCAATTAGCATTCCTTAGATTGACTTTTATGAACACATTTTAAACATACTCTGTTTCAAGAAACACACCTTCAACAAAGCATAAGATCACATCACCAACTCCAAGTCTACTTCCCAGGCCTTCCCCACTAAAAAGCCAAAAGCAGGTGAGCCCAAGACTTGTCTAGCAATCGGCGTTTTAGCATTTCTTGTTATAGGTGGCGGTAAACTGGTTTAGCCTTTTTCTGTTGGGTAAGCTCTTTATGTCACCTTCGATTTTGAATGACAGCCTTGCTGGGTAGAGTGGTCTTGGTTTCAGATCCTTGTTTTCATTACCTTGAATACTTCACGCCATTCCCTTCTGGCCTGTAGAGTTTCTGATAAGAAGTCAGCTGAGGGCCTTTAGGGAGCTCCTTTGTAGGTTTTCCACGTGGGGGCGATTGCTTCTCCCTCAGGCCAAAGCAGTAAATTGTCTGCCTGAGAAAGACATCCTCTGCAGTCTGGGGGATGACTCGGCACAGGAGTCCAGACGGGTGCCTTCTGAGCTCCACACCTCCAGAGCCCACAGCCCTAGGTTCTCCTCACACAGCTCCAGCCCACTCTGCCCTCTCTCTGCTGGCGCCCAAGGTGAGTGGCTGCACGTGAAACTGTGGGTTGGCTCTTTAAGGGGGTTCCTGCATTTCTAGGCGTCTCTCCCTGGCAGACAGAAACCCGGCTGCTTTTCACAGCCAGATGTTATGTGGGCCCCTGTCTCAGTTCTGGTGCTTCAGGCTGGGGAGCCCAGCCTGGGGTTGAGGCCCCAGAGTCTTCAGTGGGAACCCCCACAGCTGAGATCACCCTCCAGACCTTCAGCTGCTGCCTGTGGGAGCCCAGCCAGCCCTCTGGTGCCTCCGCACTCCCTACCTGTCTCTATGCGGCCCCCCTTTTCCTCCTTGGTCATGAGGGTGCTCCCCAGCTCATCCTCAGTTGCAGATGGTTTTTCTATAGTTTAGTTGTCATTCCAGTTTGGTCCCCAAAGAGCGGCAGGGTAGCCTCCACTCGGTCTGCTGCCATCTTGAATCTCCTGGCAAGTTTTCATTTTAGTATTGAGCTGTGTTTTTAAATCCTCGAGGTGGAACTAAGGTTAAGGGTCGGCAGAACCCAGTTGAGAAAGGAGGAAAAATGGGCGGCTGGTTTTAATCCTGGCTTTTCAATTGGAATTGCTTTCTGAGAATCTGAGGAAAAACCTTCACTGTATAAATGATAGCTGAACTCGTTCAGTTCTGAAGTCCTAGTAAATCTGCTCAAACTCTACAGGTATAAGGAGAAAAAAAAAGAAACTAAAAATTAATATGGGAAATTGTGCCTCCAGGACAGGAACTCCCAGACCCCAGCCCTCATGAGTACTCCTGATAGGAAGCCTTTACTTGCAAGTGCTTTATAGAAACGGGAAGATGTAATTAGAAAATATCAACTTAAAACGGCTAAAATGCAGTTGTCTTTGGGTACCCAAATTAATATTTTGCATACATTAAATAAAAAAAAAAGCTGGCTCTAAAATTAAACTGAATGGATAAATGATCTGCTTTGCTCACTAGTAAATATTACATCTAAGAGTGTTTTTGGTAATTGCTTTGCATCACTCCATTATTTGTTTTCATTTATTTAAAGGTGGGGGCATATCCCACTTTGCTGGAGGCACCGGCTGCTTTTGGTGGGCTGGACCCTTGGGGGGGCGGGGGGAGGAAATAGAAGGAACTTCCCAGATATTTTATGAATACAAGGAATCCTTTGTCTGCTGCTGTGCTGTGTTCCTGTGAGACAAAACCTCTAAGGCTAGCTTCCTTCTCCCTGCTTTTGAGATAAGTCGTTTATTTACTTTAGGGGTTGTTTTGTTTCTGTTTTGAAATAGGGTAAGATTTCTTATGTGCAAGAATTCCTGTTGTTACCTTCTTCTACTCAGAAAGAAAAATATGGGAAATGAGTCTTTTCAATGCATTTCACCGAACCCAGCTACGTCTCCCCCTTAGATTGTAATCTATAAAGCAAGGAGCAAAACAGCCCTTCTCCTGAGCATGATCCCAAAGCATTTAGGTTTTGGCTTCCCAGAAACTGTCAACAATTTGGCTCAAATGAACTCAGAAAAGTTCTTCACAGGTTTGAATGATTTTTTATGTCAACAGCATAGTCATTTTTTTGGAGTTTAGCAGTTTTCATAGGGGTTCCCATTGTTCTAATTAGCAATTCCCTGATGATCTAGCGTATTGAGCTCATTTTTGCAAGCCCATGTACCATCTCTTGTCGACGTAAGAAGGACCCAAGTCTGTAGGTAATTTTCATGATTTTATTTTACCCAAACTGAGCACTGACACTTGGGATCAAAGTTTGAAATGCTCAAGAGAATATCAGTGTTGCTCCTGGACTGTTTCTGGGGTACAATCTCAGGTGCCAATTTAAGAGAGCAATTCCTGTGGGACCACCTTTCCGTGAGCATATCCTCTAAACCGGACACCTGGTTTAGGAGGGCACAACTTCTGATCCCAGTTCACCAGAGCATTTGAGGTGCAGCCTTATGGGCTCTCAGGAGCAGAGCTGAGTGTTAAGCCAAGGCCTTTCAGCAATGAATGCTGTAAGCTGTAAACATGAAAATTAGTAACAAAAGAAAGACCCTAAAAGGCTTGTTCCATGCAGCCTACTGAAATAATACAGAAAAGTAATAATAATAAAAAAAACCCTACCCCAATAGGTAAAAATGGCTATCGTTTTAAGTACAGACCCTTCCAGACACCTCTACATGCACATTCCTTCCTCTGCTTTCTGTCGATTTTGTTTATTGTTCTAGGTTCTTAAGATGGGTTCAAAACTTGTATACGTTCAGGTTTTCTCCTTTCCTAATATGTGTACTCAAGACTGCTTGTTTTTCTGTAAGTTTTGGTCTGTAGTATTTTTATTACCATTCAGTTCTAATTATTTGCTAGCTCCATTGTGATTTATTTTGTGGGTTAATTAGAAGTGTATTTCATAACTTCTAAATATAAGGACTTTCTAGTTAACTTTCGTTAAACATACTTTACACAATTGAATCCTTTGGAGTTTGTTGGACTTGCCTCACAGTACTACCGTTTAAATGTTCCAAGTGTGAATCTTTGCTGCCATCTCGTGTTCATCTTTGGAATAACGCCTCAGTGCAGGTCAGCAGCAAAAGTTGGGTGGAATATTGTGAATGCTGAACTTGATTTGCTGCTCATGTTAGGTGTTTTATATCATTATTAATTTTGTTGTGGGGATATATTGGTTCTGAAAGTGGTATTCTCAGTCCTTGAATGAGAGGTGTGTTAAATGTATTATGATCATAAATTTGTCTATTTTTCCTGCACCATTCTATATAATTTGTAGTATGTTATCAAGTGCATGTGAATTTGGAACTTCCTGGGAAATTGAAGTTGTCGATGTGGAGTGCTCTTCTTTATTTCCAGTAATGCTTTTTGCTTTCAGGTCTCCTGTGTTATATTTTTACGTAGCCCATGTTTTCATCACACGGACTTTTACATTCTTTCAGGCCCCCGGCCACTGTTCCATAGCTACTTACTTTAGATTCCGTTTGCATCGGCACAGACAGTGGGCCCTGCTGAGGTAGGTGACAGGCACGTTCCCAGTATTGGGCTAGTGCATGAGTTTTTATAGTCTGTTGAGTCAGTTTTATCCATTGATCTAAGGCCATTGGCTAGCTATGGCTTGGAAACAGCTGTGGTAGGCAGAGTGGACCGGAAAATGTTGAGTTTCCAATGCCCACCAGATGAGCTAGTTTGTGTATACCACAGGGCTTCTTGCAGCGTCCATGACGCAAGGAGGGTGGAATGGTGACAGACATATCTACCCACCAAGTAATCCCAATATAATTTGTGAAATGCAGACCCATTGACTTTTTCAGGTTTTCCTGGACATCCAGCCACAAGAGCATGGCTGGTGCATCTGAGAGTAAGATACACTATGACACATAGGACAGGCTGCTGCAAGCCTTTCCCAATCTGTTCTGCTATTTTTTATAGTTTGTATCTCCACTGCAGAGGGAAGTGTGTGTGAGAGACAGGCGTAGAAGTCCATTCACAGTCAGGTGCCTTTTTAAAATGAGAAATGCCAATCCATGACCTAACTCCTGGGCAGGGTTAGGGTTAGGGTAGGGTTCAGGTTAGGGTTAGGGTTAGGGTTAGGGTTAGGGTTAGGGTTAGGGTTAGGGCTTGGGCTAGGGCTAGGGCTAGGGCTAGGGCTAGGGCTAGGGTCAGGGTCAGGGTCAGGGCTAGGGCTAGGGTCAGGGTCAGGGTCAGGATCAGGGCTAGGGCTAGGGCCCACGTGACATCCTAGCGCACGCGATGTTGTGTGGTGCCCGCCTGACTTCATCTCTTTGCTGCCTGGAGGCCCGTTCCGAGGTTTCGAGGTTTCTGACAGCTGCCTGCAGACCGGCTGCCTTCATGGGCCTCAGCCTGTCTGTGCAGTGGGGACAGGGCTGGGGAGCCCGTCGGCCGTCAGCATTCCCTGCTTGTCTCCACCAATCCAGATTCAGTTCCCGGGATCATGATTGTTGGGGAGCAGAGGGTGTAGCGCCTTTATTATGCTCTCTCTGCGCCCTGGCCACGGTCACTTTAGAGCTTTCAAGCGCGTTTCTCTGCTGCCATCTCGTGGGAACCTTGGGAATAACACCCTGGTGCAGGAAAAGCTGCTGGGAAGAGGGCCTTATTTGCGTGCTAATGCTGCCATCTCGTGGGAATATTGGAAATAACACCCTGGCGCAGGGTCTCAGGAAAAAGCTGCTGGGTAGATAGCATCACCTGCATGTTGAATGCTGCCGTCTTGTGGACAACCTGGGAATAACACCCTGGTGAACGGTTTTGGTTCAGGGTTCGGTTTCGGAGTTCAGGTTTAGGGGTTCAGCGTTGGGTTCGAGTTTATAGGTTGGGGTTTGGGGTTTGGGGATTGGAGTTGGGGTAGGGAATTTGGGTTCAGGTTTGGGCTAGGGCTCGGGGTATAAGCTAGGCTTTGGGGTTCAGGTTAGGGCTCAGGGTACGAGGTAGGGTTTGGAGTTCAGGGTTCGGGGTTTGGGTTCGAGGTTCGGGTTTTAGGGTTCTAGTTCAGCTTAGGGTTCTAGGGTTTGGGGTTCGGGTAAGGGTTCAGGTTAGGGTTGGGGTTGGGGTTGGGGTTAGGGTTTTAGGGTTAGGGTTTAGGGTTTAGAGTTGGGGTCGGGGTCGAGGTCAGGTTAGGGAGATGGTTACTTTTAGGATTAAACCTAGGGTTAGGGTTAGGTTGAGGGTTAAGGTTAGGGAGATGGTTAGGGTTAGGATTAGAACTAGGGTTAAGGTTAGGTTTAGGGTTAGGGTAAGGGAGATGATTATAGTTAGCATTAGACTGGGCTTAGGGTTATTTTGATGGTTAGGGTTAGGGAGATGATTACTGTTAGGAGTCGACCAAGGGTTAGGGTTATGTTGAGGGTTAGGCTTAGGGAGACGGTTACTGTGAGTATTAGACCTAGGGTGAGGGTGAGGGTGAGGGTTGTTAGGGTTAAGGGGGTTTGGAGTTTGGGTTCGGATTTGGGGTTAAGGGTTAGGGTGTGGGGTTTGGGGTTCGGGTTCAGGGATCGGGGTTCGAGTTCTGTGTTTGGGTTTCGGGTTTCGGGTTCGAGGTTCAGGTTTGGGGTTAGGGTTCGAGGTTCAGGTTCGGGGTTTTGGGTCAGGGATCGGGGTTCGTGGTTCGGGGTTACGTTTTGGGGTTCGGGCTCAGGGTTGGGTTTTGGGGTTCAGGTGTTAGGGTTTGGGTTCAGGGATCGGGGTCGGGTTCGGGGTTCGGGTTGTTAGGGTTTGGGTTGGGGGTTTGGAGTTAGGGCTTGGGGTTTGGGGTTACGTTTCAGGGTTCAGGTTCAGGGTTTGGGTTCAGGAATCGAGGTTGGGGCTCTGGGTTTGGGGTTTGGGTTGGGTTTATGGTTCGGGGTTCCTGGTTAAGGGTTCGGGTTCTGGGTTCTGGGTTCGGGTTCTTCGTTCGGGTTCAGGGATCGGGGTTCGGGTCCAGGGATCGGGTTTCGGGTTCAGGGATCGGGGTTCAGGGTTAAGGGTTAGGGTTTGCGGTTCAGGTTTGGGGTCAGGGGTTGGGGTTGGGGTTCGGGGTTCAGGTTGTTAGGGTTCGAATTTGGGTTCGAGGGTTCCGGTTCGAGGGTTCAGGTTCGGGGTTTGGGGTTCCGGTTGCGGTTGGGATTCGGGGTTTGGGGGTTTAGGGTTCGGGTTCTGGTTGTTAGGGTTTGGGTTTGGGTTCGGGTTCGAGGCTTCGGGTTTAGGGATCGGGGTCGGGTTCGGGGTTTAGGTTTGGGCTTTGGGTTGTTAGGGTTTGGGTTCGGGGATTGGGGTTTGGGTTCGGTGTCGGGGTTGGGGTCTGGGGTCTGGGCCGAGGTGGGGGCTTGGGGTCAGGGATTAGGGGTTAGGGTTGGGGTTAGGGGTTAGGGGTTAGGGTTAGGGTTTAGGGTTTAGGGTTTAGGGTTTAGGGTTAGGGTTAGGGTTAGGGTTTTAGGGTCATCTCGTGGGAACCTTGGGAATAAACACCCTGGTGCAGGAAAAGCTGCTGGGAAGAGGGCCTCATTTGCGTGCTAATGCTGCCATCTCGTGGGAATATTGGGAATAACACCCTGGTGAACGGTTTTGGTTCGGGGTTCGGTTTCGGAGTTCGGGTTTAGGGGTTCGGCGTCGGGTTTGAGTTTATAGGTTGGGGTTCGGGAATTGGAGTTGGGGTATGGAATTTGGGTTCGGGTTCGAGTTTAGGGGTTTGGCGTTGGGTTCGAGTTTATAGGTTGGGGTTCGGGGTTCGGGAATTGGAGTTGGGGTACGGAATTTGGGTTCGGGTTCGAGTTTAGGGGTTTGGCATTGGGTTCGAGTTTATAGGTTGGGGTTCGGGGTTCGGGGATTGGAGTTGGGGTAGGGAATTTGGGTTCAGGTTTGGGCTAGGGCTCGGGGTACAAGCTAGGGTTTGGGGTTCAGGTTAGGGCTCAGGGTACGAGGTAGGGTTCAGAGTTCGGGCTTGGGTTCCGGGTTCGGGGTTCAGGTTCAGGGTTAGGGTTCGAGGTTCGGGTTTTAGGGTTCTAGTTCAGCTTAGGGTTTTAGGGTTTGGGGTTCGGGTAAGGGTTCAGGTTAGGGGATAGGGGTTAGGGTTAGGGTTTAGGGTTTAGAGTTGGGGTCGGGGTCGTGGTCAGGTTAGGGAGATGGTTACTGTTAGGATTAAACCTAGGGTGAGCGTTAGGTTGAGGGTTAGGGTTAGGGAGATGGTTAGGATTAGGATTAGAACTAGGGTTAAGGTTAGGTTTAGGGTTAGGGTAAGGGAGATGATTATAGTTAGCATTAGACTAGGCTTAGGGTTATTTTGATGGTTAGGGTTAGGGAGATGATTACTGTTAGGAGTCGACCAAGGGTAAGGGTTATGTTGAGGGTTAGGCTTAGGGAGACGGTTACTGTGAGTATTAGACTTAGGGTGAGGGTGAGGGTCAGGGTTGTTAGGGTTAGGGTTTTTAGGGCGGTTCGGAGTTCGGGTTCAGATTTGGGGTTCAGGTTCGGGGTTAAGGGTTAGGGATCGGGGTTCAGGTTCAGGGATCAGGGTTTGGGTTCTGGGTTTGGGGTTTGGGTTTAGGGTTCGAGGTTCAGGTTCGGGGTTTTGGGCCAGGGATCAGGGTTCGTGGTTTGGGGTTACGTTTCGGGGTTTGGGTTAGAGGGTTCAGGGTTCGGGTTGGGTTTCGGGGTTCTGGTGTTAGGGTTCGGGGTTCAGGGTTTGGGGTTCGGGTTCAGGGAACGGGGTGAGGTTCGGGTTTAGGGTTTGGATTGTTAGGGTTCGGTTTTGGGGTTCGGGGTTCTGGTTTGGGGTTATGTTTTGGGGTTCAGGTTCAGGGTTCGGGTTCAGGAGTCAGGGTTCGGGCCCTGGGTTTGGGGTTTGGGTTGGATTTATGGTTCGGGGTTCATGGTTAAGGGTTAGGGTTCTGGGTTCGGGTTCTTCGTTCGGGTTCAGGGTTCGGGGTTTGGGTTCAGGAATCGGGGTTCAGGGTTAAGGGTTAGGATTTGGGGTTCAGGTTGTTAAGGTTCGGGTTCGGGTTCGAGGGTTTGGGTTCAAGGGTTCAGGTTCGGGGTTTGGGGGTACGGTTGTGGTTGGGATTTGGGGTTCGGGGGGTTAGGGTTCAGGTTGTTAGGGTTCAGATTCGGGTTCGGGTTTGAGAGTTCGGGCCCAGGTATCGGGGTTCAGGATTAAGGCTTAGGATTTGGGGTTCAGGTTCGGGGTCGGATAGGGGTTCGGGGTTCAGGTTGTTAGGGTTCGGGTTTGAGGGTTCGGGCTCAAGGGTTCAGGCTCGGGGTTCGGGGTTACGGTTGCGGTTGGGATTCAGGGTTCGGGGGTTTAGGGTTTGGATTCGGGTTCAGGGTTCGAGGGTTCAGGTTCAGGGATCGGGTTTGGGTTTCGGGGTTCGGGTTTGGGTTTCGGGTTGTTAGGGTTTGGGTTCGGGGATCGGGGTTGGGCTTGGGGTCTGGGGCCGGGCTTGGGGCTGGGGGATTAGGCTTTAGGGTTTAGGGTTAGGGTTAGGGTTAGGGGTTAGGGTTAGGGTTAGGGTTAGGGGTTAGGGTTAGGGGTTGGGGCTGGGGTTGGGGTTAGGGGTTAGGGGTTAGGCTTAGAGTTAGGCTTAGGCATTAGGGGTTAGGGGTTAGGGTTAGGGGTTAGGGTTAGGGTTAGGGATAGGGTTAGGGTTAGGGTTAGGTGTTAGGGGTTAGGGTTAGAGTTAGGGTCAAGGGGTTAGGGTTAGGGGGTTAGGGGGTTGGGGTTAGGGTTAGAGGGTTAGGGTTAGAGGGTTAGGGTCAGGGTCAGGGTCAGGGTCAGGGCCAGGGCCAGGGCAAGGGCCAGGGCCAGGGCTCGGGTTAGGGGTTAGGTTTAGGTTTAGGTTTAGGTTTAGGGCTAGGGCTAGGGGTTAGGGTTAGGGTTAGGGCTAGGGCTAGGCCTAGGCCTAGGGCTAGGGCCTAGGGGCTAGGGTCTAGGTCTAGGTCTAGGGGTTAGGGGCTAGGGATTAGAGGCGGGCTTGGGGTTGGGGTTGGGTTTGGGGTAGGGGTTAGGGGTTAGGGTTAGGGGTTAGGGGTTAGGGTTTATGGTTAGGGTTAGGGGTTAAGGGTTAGGGGTTAGGGGTTAGGGTTAGGGTGTTAGGGTGTTAGGGTTGGGGTTGGGGTTGGGGCTGCGGCTGGGGTTAGGGTTAGGGGTTAGGGGTTAGGGGTTAGGGTTAGGGGTTAGCGTTAGGGTTAGGGTTAAGGGTTGTTTAGGGTTAGGGTTAGGGTTAAGGGTTGTTTAGGGTTGTTTAGAATTGTTTAGGGTGGTTTAGGGTTTAGGGTCAGGGCCAGGGTCAGGGTGGTTAGGGTTAGGGCGAGGGCCAGGGCCAGGGCAGTTAGGGCCAGGGCCAGCAGGGGGGTTAGGGTTACGGCCAGGGCAAGGGTCAAGGCCAAGGTATTAGGGTTATGGCCAGAGAAAGGGAAGTTAGGGTTAGGGCCAGGGCCAGGGCCAGGGTTGTTAGGGTTAGGGCCAGGACCAGGGCCAGGGTGGTTAGGGTTAGGGTCAGGACCAGTGCCAGGGTGCTTAGGGTTAGGGCCTGGGGAAGGGCCAGGGCAAGGGAGGTTAGGGTTAGGACCAGAGCCAGGGCCAGGGCCAGGGAGGTTAGGGTTAAGGCCAGTGCCAGGGCCAGGGCCAGGCCCAGGCGCAGGCCAGGGCCAGGGCTAGGGCCAGGGTTATAAGGGTTAGGGCCAGGGCCAGGGTGAGGGCAAGGACCAGGGCCATGGTGGTTAGGCTTAGGGCCAGTCCAGGGTCAGGGCCAGGGCTAGGGCCAGGGTGGTTAGGGTTAGGGCCAGTACAGGGCTAGGCCAGGGCCAGGGCCAGGGTGGCTAGGGTTAGGGCCAAGGCCAGGGCAAGGGTAAGGGCCAGGGTCAGGGCAAGGGCCAGGACTTTTAGGGTTAGCGGTTAAGGTTAGGGTTAGGGCTAGGGCCACGGCCAGGGCCAGGGTAAGGGCCAGGGTGAGAGCTGTTAGGGTTAGGGCCAGGGGTAGGGCCAGTACCAGGACCAGGGCCAGGGCCAGGGCAAGGGTAGGGCGATTAGGGTTAGGGCCTCGGCCAGGGCCAGGGCCAGGGTGGTTAGGGCTAGGGCCACGGCCAGGGCAAGGGCAGTTAGGGTTAGGGCCAGAGCCAGGGCAGAAAAAGGACAGGCAAAGAAAAGCCTGCAGCACCCGGTATTCCCAGACAGCCTCCGATCCAAGTACTAACCAGGCCTTACCCTGCTTAGCTTCCAAGATCAGACGAGATTGGGCGGGTCGGGGTGGTATGGCCGTAGATGCTGGGGACTGCCTCCAGGAGCCCCAAGAGCCCCTGCCTCCTCTGCCTCCCCTGCCTCCCGGGCCCCTGGGCCTCCCGCAGGCCCGGCTGCGCCCGCGCTGCCTGCTGCGCGCCTCCCCTGGACCCCGGAGACCGCTGCAGTGCGGGGCCTTGCCAAGGCGGCGCGCGCTTCCCTTCCCGAGCCCTGGGACGGTGCGGGTTGGGGGTGGGATGCCGGAGCCTGCCGGCAGTCGAGCAGTAACCTGATTGAGGGGGTGAGGATTGGAAAAGAAAGACAAGAGACAGGATGGGATCGGGAGGGCTGCAGTACGTGACTGAGCCCCGAGTTTATTTTTCGGCTTGTAATTATAGCACATTCAGTACGGCAGCGGTTTAATCAGTAACCTTTGTCCCATGTATGTTCCCCACCTAGCTCTTTGTTCTCATGCGTCCATTCTTGTTACCTAGGACGTTCTGCCCTTAGGACTCTGCCAAGCTTCCTGTACAAAGGTACTTCCTCATGCATGCACAGTTAATATTAAGCTTAGCCAAGTCCTTAAGGAGGGGGAGCGGGGGGAGCAGGGCGAGTGCTTGCACCGCTGCCCACCACTCGGGTCAATGCCCCAGAGATTCCTCTCTTGGTGACACTAGGGCATACGGGCCACCCCGGGTGTTCACCCCGGGGCAGCACCTCGCCCGGCGGGCCCTCCCCGGGGGGAGTCCCGCCGGCTCCCCACAGTGGGACGCCCTGGGTGGCGTGGAAGAGGGTGCCCTCCCCACCGGCTCCGGACACAGCCCCGTTGCCGGTGGCGGAGGGTGGGGACGACCCCGGCCTCCCGGCCCCCAAGCCGCCGGGGGCACGGTGTTTCCTCGGGCGCTGGCGGGGTTCCCCCCCGCCCGGTCAGCGGGGCGCGGGTTCGCGCCATTCCCCGCGTTTCGGGGCACCGGGTTCTGAAAGGGGGACTTTGGGCTCTTCCCCTGGATATTGGGGTCAGACGCCGCACTCTGACGTCTCGGGGGTGTCTGTGGACGGCGGGAGGCTCCCTTCAGTGATCGTGGGTCAGGGACACCCATCCAGGAGCCAGGTTCCCAGAGGATGCCGCGGGACGCCCCCCTCCCCTCCCCCAGGCACCTTCTGGAGGAGCATGAAATCGCGGGGCCGCCTCCTCCAGGAAGAGCCCCCGGGGGTTTCTCCCAAGGGCAGGGAAGGGGAGGGGTGGGTAAGGGAGGGCGGGGGCCCGCTGGGTGCGGGCGCGTGGGGCGAGGGGACGGGAGTGGTGGCGTTCCACTCAGCGGGCGGTGGGTCCAAGGGCCCAGTCCTGGGGGCGTGGAAACATCTGGGGGGCAGGACACACTAGGGCAGCCTGGACCGCGCCGAGGGCCCTGGGCCTGGGCTGGCTGGGGCTCAGCGGGCGGCGGGGAGGGGGCTGCAAGAAAGGGTTAGGGTTAGGGTTAGGGTCAGGGTCAGGGTCAGGGTCAGGGTCTTAGGGTCGGGGTCGGGGTCAGGGGTCAAGGGGTCAAGGGGTCGGGGTCGGGGTCGGGTTAGGGTTAGGGTTAGGGTTTAGGGTTGGGGTTGGGGATGGGGTTGGGGTTGGGGTTAGGGGTTAGGGTTAGGGTTAGGGTTAGGGGTTAGGGTTTTAGGGTTAGGGTTTTAGGGTTAGGGTTATGGTTAGGGCTAGGGTTAGAATAGAATTAGATATTGTCCTAGGGTTAGTGAGAGGGCTAGGTTAAGGGTTAGGGTTAAAGCCATGGTTAGGTTTAAGGCTAGGTTTAAGGTGAGGATTAGGATTAGTGGTAGATTTAGGGTTAGGGTTTGGGCCAGCGTTAGGTTTATGCCTAGAGCTATTGTTAGGGTTAGGGTTATGTTTAGGGTTACTGTTAGTTTTAGTGTTAGGAATAGGATTAGGGTTAGGTTTAGGGCTAAATTTAGCGTTGGGGCTAGGGCTATGATTAGGGTTAGGGCTAGGGTTAGCGCTAGGGTTAGGATTACTTTTAGGGTTATGACTAGGGTTAGAGCTAGGGCTAGTGTTAGGGTTATGGCTAGGATAGGGTTGGGGTTATTGTTATTAGGGTTTTGTTTAGGCTTAGGGCTAGGTTTAGAGTCAGGGTTTTGCTTAGGGTTAGGGTAAGGGCTAGTGTTAGGGGTAGGAGTAAGGATAGTGTTATGATTAGGGTTAGGGTCAGGGCTAGGTTTAGAGTTAGGAGTAGCGTTAAGTGTAGGGCTAGGGTTATGTTTGGCTTAGGATCAGGGCTAGGTTTAGGGTTAGGGTTGGGGCTAGGGTTAGGGTTAGTGTTATATCTAGGGTTATGTTTAGGGTTAGTGTTATGGTTAGGGGTATGGTTTGGTTTAGGATTAGGGCTAGGGCTAGTGTTAGGTTTAGGTTAGGGTTAGGGATCGGGCTAGGTTGTGGCTTAAGTTTAGGGCTAGGGTTAGGACTATGGGTAAGGTTAGGATTAGGGCTAGTGTTTAGGCCAGGATTAGGGTTAGTGTTAGGGTGAAAGTTTGTGCTACGTTTTGTGTTAGGGTTCTGTGTTGGGATCAGTTAGCAGCTGAAGCTTGCCGTAATAGCTGCCTGTTTGGATTTGTTTCTATATATTAGGTTGGCCTGCTTGGACAAGCTGTCCTTTTGGAGGGTCTGTAGTGCAGGCCAAAGCCAGACGCTGTTTGTGAGTGGCCTTGAGCACCCCCTTTGGAGCTATCAATAACCCACAGCTTGAGGTCCCCTCTGTTGGGGCTGAGTGTGTTTGGACAGGACCGAGATGCACACCTAAGTCTGCTTTTGCAAGGCCTGGGTCCAGAAGCAGATCAGGCAAAGACTCAAAGCACTCTGAGGTCTGCCTCTGCCTGCAGGCTGATAAACCTGATTCTCTTAATGAGCCTCAGGCTGTAGAAACTCCAGGGGGGTAGGGCAAGAGGTTTTCTTGCAGGGTGGGGCAATTGCTTCCTCCTCAGGCAAAAGCTGCTTGGAAGGTCAGTGTCTGCCTCTGCAGTCTGGGGGAATGGCTCGGCACAAGAATCCAGAGGGGTGCCTTTGGTCTAGATTCTCCTCACACAGCTACAGTCCACTCTGCCCTCCGAGCCTAAGGTGAGTGGCTGCACACGAAGCTTTGTGGGTTGGCTCTTGAAGAGGGAGCCTGCATTTCCAGCCATCTCTCCCTGGCAGAAATGTGGCTGCTTTTCAGGGCCAGATGTTATGTGGGCACCTGTCTTAGGTCTGGTGCTCTGGGTTGGGGAGCCCCACCAGGGGTTGAGGCCCCAGAGTCCTCAGTGGGAACCCCCACAGCTGAGCTCTCCCTTCGGACCTTCAGCTGCTGCCTGTGGGAGCCCAGCCAGCTCTGGTGCCTCCGCACTTCCTACATGTCTCTATGCGATCTCCCCCTTTTCCTCCTTGGTTATGGGGGTGCCGTCCAGCTCGTATTCAGTTGCAGTTGTTTTTCCAGGATGGTGTTTCTATAGTTTAGTTGTCATTCCAGTTTGGTCCTGGGAGAGCGGCAGGGTAGCCTCCACTCAGTCCACCACCATCTTCAATCTGCCGAGGTTATCGTTTTCATGTCTTTTATTTGTCAAAATAAAACATACACATGAAACAAAATAGGACAGTGAGGAAAGAGCAGAAAATGAAAGGAAGCCTCTGCCAGCCCTGCACTCCCCTCTGCAGTGCCCCTGAGGACCTGCCAGCTCCTGCCCCTGCAGCAGAGGGTGGAGATACTGAGACCCGCCTCTCCCCACTCTCACCCCACAGTAGAAATATCATTATCTTTGTTTATTTCCTAGGGGTAATTGCCGTCATCAGTCCCTTTAAAGAATGTGCATTGCGATAGGTGTCTCTGATTGTCCTCTAGTACAGTAGCATACAATAGCATCGTGAGACCTCCCACCTCTTCAGGAAGGTGCCTGGGCTATGACTGCAGCCCATGCCCCACTTTTCTGAGTCTCCTGTGGTTACAGACATGTTTTCTTGGGTTTTCTAATTGTCCTTTTCTTCTTCCATCGCCTGATTTTCTTCACATCCTTTAGTCTTCCTAGTGTTTGAAGTGTCCCCAGTGAAGACTTGCTGCTTGCAGCCCTCCTCCCTGTCCCCATCCCAGGGATGTGTCCCCGAGCCAGGGGTGAGGCCGTCCTCCTGACAGCCCCTGCAGTAGCTTCCCTGGGTCGGCTCCAGGGTGTCCCAAGTCATAGGTCTTCCCCTCTCTTTCCTGACACATGTCTTATGTTGGAGACCATGTTCAGTTAATTTTACAGTAAAGGGTGAGTGAAAAATAAATTTCCTGATAAATTGTTCTCAGGTTGTCTTGTATTGTAATATGTATTGTAATATGATTTTTTTGATTTCACAGAGAAGAAGGGAGATCGAGGGAGGGAGATAGAGAAACATTAATGATGAGAGAAAGTCATTGATGGGCTGCCTCCTTCACGCCCCCTACTGGGGATCGAGCCCGAAACCCAGGCATGTTGCCCTGACCAGGCATGGAACTGGGACCACCTGGTTCATAGATTGACGCTTAACCACTGAGTCACCCCACCTGGGCTGTTACCGAATATTTTGAGTCCTTTACTCAATTCTCCCTCCCCCGCCCCCTTCTCCCCGTAACCACCATTCTGGGATCTGGATCTATGAGTTGAATTGATTTTATCTGTTCATTGGTTACTCCTTTTGTTTTACATTCCAACCACCATGAATGTCTAAGGCTGAAAAGGAGGGTTTTGTTTTGAGTTTTAAGCCCTAGGTTAAGAGACCTTGTAATTCACTTTGGTGCTAAGCCTTTGAGTTAAAGTAAGACATCAAGGTCTCCTTTAAGCTCTGGGCATTTTTTGGTCATCTGACTCTTTGATAATTTCTTCCCTCCGTGTTCTCCGGTTTCTCTCGAGCACAGATGTGATGTGGATGTTGGAAATCCTGGACCAATCTTCCAAAATGGTTACCTTGTATCTTAGGTCTTCTTTTCTTTGTTATTGGACATGCTTTTGAGGGTGTTTCTTAAAATCTGCCTTCCAGTATTTTATTTGGACAATTCTATATTTTAAGAGAATTCCAAGCTCTGCCTTGGTTGTGCTGTATGTGAGCCGGGCCCCACCCCCCAACATTGGGCTGTGGACATTCCTTGTGTGCAGGGTTCGCGGACCCACCCAGCAGCACCCCCAGAGCACATACCGGGAGGAGGGTCAGGGCACTGGCGTTAGCCAGGCAGGCACACAGGCGGGCAGCTTCCTGGTGACACAGCCCCCACTGCAGGCTCCAGAATTTGCCTTCCATCAGAGGTAAGGCAGCAACGCCTTGTGGCTCAGGCAACACTATCCACAGGCTATGGGGGGAGTCTTACCTGGTTTACTGATGCCCACCAAGACAGTGCCAATAAAGTCCTTTGCTTACCTGTTTCTGGAAATCACAACAGTCCCCAGCCAGCATCTCCCAAAAAGAAGAGGGTGTTTTTTCCCTCAGACAAACATCCCGAATCGTGAGGGCAGACAGGATATCTGTCCCAAGGATGGTGCTCAGGCCTTTTCCTGAGATTGTCCTGGGATTTTCCTGCAGCCTCTTTCTGGCCTTTTCTTTCCCCAGATAAAGGCTGTCAGAGTTTCTGAGCAGCATAAAGATCCTGGATTCATATCCAGATTGTAGTCTTAAAGGGCCTTGGGAGGGCCATGGGGATCCTGGGTGCTGTGGACTGGCTGTGTGTGGGGCCAGAGCAACAGTCCAGCAGCATCCAGAGCAACAGTCCAGGAGCATGCAGACAGGGGGAACCAAGGAGTGTGGCGAGGAATTTCCACACCTGCCCCCTCTACCTTTCCCAGCTCTAGCCCCTGCCATCCAGCCAGGTGAGGCTTTCCTAGGAGGTAGTGTGGGCTTCCTTCCTAACTCCTGGAGTGAATCAGCTAGCCAAAGATGAACACAGGACATGAGGCCTCGAGGCTGGACGTCAATGGAATGGGAGCTGGGGGTTGTGCAGTGGGGAGCAGGGTTGTTCAGGGGGGAGGGGGAGTCAGGCAGAGGGCACCTGCCTGAGTAATGCTGTGTGGGTTTCCAGGCACAGTGGGCTGACAGCCAGGCTTGCAGCGATGCCTTCTGGGGGGCCAGGATGCTCCTTGAGCTTTCAGGGGGAAGCCTGGGCTGAGCCACCTCTCAGAGCCAGGCCAGTGCCCTAGGGAAGCAGGTGTGGCCATTGGTCCATTCAACACAAGTGACAGCTTTATCCTGATGAAAATGGGAGATTTCCTGAGTTCCCTGGGTGGTTCTGCTGAGAAGTGCTGTGGGGGCTCTGGCCCATGCCATGTTTGGAAGGTCCTCGGGAACTCTAATGCTGCGGTCATAGGCCATGGTGTTCTTCCCGCGGTGAATCTGCTTCTGTCTCCTTATTAGGATGCTTTCGTCTGTCTCCAGGTGGGCCAAGGATGCCTTTGAGTCGCAACTTCCCGTTGATGCTTTCCTTTCTTTTCCAGAGTCATTCCCATCTCAAGGTGGGAGGAGTTTTCTACCTGGCAATTTCCTCGTTCACCTCAGTCATTTCATTTTCTCCACGGCGCTCACCCAGTCTGAGCATCGAGGGCGGGGCTTCGGAGTGGTGAAGCTGTCAGGTCTGTGGTTGCAGGCCCTCTTCCCTGGGAAGGGGGTGGTGGCCTCGGCCCCTCGTGCACCCTCTGTGCCCTGAGCCATTGGTGCTGACCGTGGGGGAGGATGCGGTTGGCATTGTGGTCACAGCGGCTCCTGTAACTTGGGGGACTTTGTGGGCCACAGGCCATGTCCTAGGGCCCCAGCCGGTGCATCATCTTCCGTGACGCACACCCATCAGTTGATTCTTATATGTGCCCTGGTGGGGATCGAACCCGCAACCTTGTCCTAGTCTGGAGGGCCCTCTAACCAACCGCGATATTCTGCGGGGCTGCCAATGACACGCCAACCCCTCTGTCGCAGCCTAGTTAACGTCTCCTTGCGGTGGAAGTGATCTTTAAACCCTCTTGCCCTGGCAGCCACTGGGACATGTCCTGAGGCTGAAATGAGGTTTATTCAGTGGGCTCGATGTGGGCTGCGCCGTAGCACATCCGGCAGTTTCCCGGGGTCTGTAGGAAAATCCTCTATTAGTCAGTACGGTGAATCATCATTAAACGAGGGTCCTGTTCCTACGAGGTGCCCTCCCCATTTCATAATCACGGTTAACAGAGGGTGATCCACATCTCTGCCCCCAACAATATCACGCCAACGTGACGTCTTAGCCCACGTGATGTTGCTTGGTGCCCGGCCTGACGTCGCATCTTTGGGGCCCAGAGGCTGGACACCCAGGTTCCTGATGGAGCTGGCTGCGGACTGGCTGCCTTCATGGGCCTCGGCCTCTGTCCGTGAAGTGGAGACGGAGTTGGGGAGCCCCTCGGCCAACAGCATTCCCTGCGCGTTTCACCCAGGAGGCCCCGGTCAGATTCAGTTCCCGAGATCATGATCCTTGGGGCGCAGAGGGTGTAGCGCCTTTGTTCTGCCCCCTCTGCGCCCTGGCCACGGTCACTTTAGAGACATTCCAAGCGTGTTTCTCTGCTGCCCTCTCCTGGGCACCTTGGGAATAACACCCGGGCGCAGGAGCTCAGGAAAAGCGGCGGGGTAGAGGGCATCACCTGCATGTTGAATGCTGCCATCTCGTGGGCACCTTGGGAATAACACCCGGGCGCAGGTGATCAGGCAAACCTGGGGGTAGAGCGGATTATTTGTGAATGTTGAACTCCATTTGCGGGTCATGTTGTTGAAGTTTCTTACATCACATTGAGGTTTTAGTGGCCGTCTGTTGGTTCTGAAAGAGGTAGGCTCTGTCCCTGAATGAGAGGTGTGTTAAATCTATTACGATTATCAATTTGTCTATTTTCCCTTGTAAGTCTTTTTTATATTCTTTGAGTGTGTTATTAAGTTCAGACCTTTTTACCCATTCTGAAACAAGCAGCTTTAGAACAACTCACTTTATTTTTCCCTTGAAAATATGTTTCCGTACCTTATACCTTCTGTTATCCAAAGCATACACTTTCTTCCCAATTAATTAAAATTCGTAACTCTTTAAAATCTTTGATTTTAGTGACCCCTCTAAAGTAAGCAATTACTACTCTTTAGATTGAGTTTTATGAACACATTTCAAACATACTCTCAGTTTCAAAAAGCACACCTCCCACAAATTATAAGACATTAAATCAACAGCTTGAAATTTAAAAAGGAATAGTTGAAATAAGTTAAATTGATTTACATAGATTGCTAAGGTTCTCCTTTTTCTTTTCCTTTTTCTTTCCTTTCAAAAAGGCTCACCTCCCAGAAACTTTTATTTTATTTTAGTATTTTAAAAGATTATCTAGATAAGAGTTTTTGACCAGGTATTTGCATTTGAAAGGTCCAAGGACTGGGTTTCATAAAGCCAATTATCTGTGTGAATCTGAGGAACTGAGGAGGTTTTGGGGAGGTAAAAAGATTTGGTGGGCTTGGATATTTTGGAGCCACACCTGTGGCCCTATAAAGACTAATTGTAAAATAAGGACAGTCACTCTTAAAAACTTAAGGATTGGGAAATATTGGCAAAAGACTAACAAATTCATTCATCCATTCTTTGAAATGGGCTAGTGCTAGGGTGAGGGCGAGGGCGAGGGCGAGGGCGAGGGCTAGGATTAGAGCTAGGGCTAGGTTTAGGGTTGTTAGCATTAGGGCTAGGGTTCCTTCAGCCTGCATGGGGATTCAACTGTCGATGGTGACCACACGATATTTTTCTGACTCATAATCTATATGTCTGAGTCCATTTGTCCAGTCAGAGCAGGAGTCTCACAGGGAGGAGCCGCTCCTTTGTGTCTGTACCACCTTGCTCCCACTCACGGTCTGATCCTCAAACAGGAGCTCCCTGTTCATACAAACTCCACTCAGTACACAGAGCTAACCGTATTATGCCCACCCATGATCTAGCATGTAGAAGGTGGGGTCCCACCAAACCACAGGAGGGATGTGTGAAGCCAGAGGACAGGGGTATCCACTGTTGGCTGCATCTTCATCTTCTGTGATCTGGCCCTCATAAGGGCCAAAGTGCAGACCCACCGGCAGATCCGATTCCTCTTTCCACACTCCAAGCACAGCCTCGGGGATGCTTCACAGTCTGATTTTCAACCCAGGGGGCAGAGTGAAGGCTGAGTGGTTGGGGTGCCCCTTGTCCACTGCACTGTCTTTTACAAATATAGGGGGCCCATGCACAGAACAGCTGTCAATGAAGAAGTTCTGACACTTCTCACAATCTGGAAGCAAGAGGAACAGGGATCAGGAAAGGTGTAGTACATGTTCCTGGACATAAAGAGTTTCAGAGAGAACCCAGGCACTCACATAATTGAGCCTCAATCCTCTACTCCAGGTCACTAGAAGAAAGGAATGATTTGGGCACCCAATGACCAGATGAAATTATTGTATCAAGATATAACATGCTTCTTGGTGAGGGTCACTTACAGAGGTAGTCGCCGTCCTGGGTGTTCGCTGACCTCTTGGTACATGTGGCCCTTTCTTTCTTGTAAGCTGTACATCTTCACTTCCATCCCCTTCCTCCTGAATTCTAAGTTGGAGAAGAGCAGGTGAGAGAGGGGGGTGGGGTGTGGAGTGTTGGTCCCTGTTTTGTCAGAAAACACACAATCTCCTCCCATTAAATTGTTACCTGTTCTGCCCAGCCAGGTGTGGCTCAGCAGTTGAGCGTCGACCTAGGATCCAGGCGATCAGGGTTCGATTCCCGGTCAGGGCACATGCCCAGGTTGCGGGCTACAGCCAATCAATGACTCTCTCATCATGGATGTTTCTATCTCTCTCCCTCTCCTTTCCTCTCTCTGAAATCAATAAAGATATATTTTTAAAAAATTATTACCTGTTCTTCTATATACTCTTGGTATTTTCCTCTGTTAAGTAAGAGAGACTAAGGCTCCACAAAGACTACCAAAGACGGATTCAATTTTAGTTTCTAGATTTTTCCCATTATCAGGGAAAATCTTTCCCAATCTTTACTCATTCATAAAATATTTATTGAGGGCACATTATGGGTTAGGTATTGAGTAAAGGCTTGGGCGTACAACACCAAGAAAGTATGGTTGCTATTATCACAGATGGGTTTATTGGAAAACTTGCATGTGTCAGTTACTTTAAATATAATGTAATGCTCTCAAACAATATATGAGTTATGTATCCTTATGTTCCCTTTACACATGAGCATTCAGGAGCTCAGGGTTTATAAGATTTGCCCAAAGTTCCAGTGCTACCTTCTGTCTCAGCTTAGTCCAGCTTCAATCCAGGCCTCTGCAGTCTACCCCACATACATAAGCCATACTTATCAGCCTTTCTAGAGGACTTAGTGGAACTGAAACCTCCAAATTATTTTCTCTTACCCAGTTTTGGTCTAGAGTGCTGTCCAGAGGTACTTGCTTCCCCAGGAGGGGACACTGGTTTCTGGGCCGGCTATGAACCACTTGTGGTCAGCAGATTTGCTGTTCCTGACAATTCCTTCAAACTGGAATCATTACTTAATGGTGCCCTGGACATTGCCTGCAATGTAAAAGTCACACGTTAAAAGACAACATTCATTTCTTAATGCTTTAAGACTTATGATATATTTTACATGCATGACTTTAATCAATACTTCAACAACCCTTGGAAATACCTGGGAAGTATGACTATTAGAGGGAAAAGAAAGGGCCATGTGGGTAGTGAATCCAAGATTGGAACCCATGCCTTAAGGCTCTTTCCTTTCAGTTTTCTCTATAGTAGTGAAAGTGAGGGGTACTGGGGAGAGAAAAAAGAAATAGTTGGCAGAAACATATCTAAACAATACAGAAATTGGTGTTGAAATTTGCAAATTGTTGTATCTTGGAAAGAGTATTTGTGATTAGTTTAGCTGGCTCCCATCAATTATGCTTGAGTAAGGTTGTATCACTAGCTAGTTCTCTTCAGTTTCCTGATCGATAACATGCGAATTCTTTTTTTCTTTTTCTTTTTTAAAATATATCTTTATTGATTTCAGAGAGGAAAGGAGAGGGAGAGAGAGAGATAGAAACATCAATGATGAGAGAGTCATTGATCGAGCCTGCAACCCGGGCATGTGCCCTGACCGGGAATCGAACCCTGATCGCCTGGATCCTAGGTCGACGCTCAACCACTGAGCCATGCCCGGCTGGGCGCATGCTAATTCTTAATGTTATAGTGAACATGAAATATAATGATGTCCACACCAAAGTGTTTTGTGAGCTATTTAATACTGACTGTGAGATTACAGTCTTCTTATCAGTTTACCCCTCAGCCATCTCCATATTTGAAATTGCACATTAATTATCTTTAGTATTCATTGACCTTCCTCTAGTTTAATTTGTAAATATGAAATCATTCATTCAGCAAACATTCAGGGGACCCTCAGGGACCCTGAGCTGAGCCTGGGACTTCTAGAAGAATCAGCCTCTCAAAGAGCTCACAATGCAGAGCCAGGCAGGCTGAACAAATGGTTCCAAACAAGATGAGAGTGGCCTAATTAGAGGTCAGAGAAAGAAGCTGGTACTTCCTCCTACAGGAGTGGACCTTTGAAATCAGTTCCAGATGGATAAGTTTCTATTGAATAGTGTGTAACATAGATGAAGTCCTTAAGTCACGTTATTATTTATTTGTTGTTCCTCAGTCATCAAACCTGAAGCTTTTCAGGGATGGGAGATGCTTTCTTTTATTAGAGTGGGAGGCTCTGATACTGGGGATCCTGTGCCCTTCTTCATCTGGGACCACCCACTGCACAAACTGCCTATACGTCAGTGAGCTTCTGTTAGTTAGAGGGTCTTAGTGCACCTCTCACTGAAGCATAGCAGAAAAGAGCTGAGTTTGGAATCACCAGTCAGATGAATGATGTAGTGATATATGAATAAGACAGGGTAAAATGTATAGAAGTATGACTGGTTTAATGAGCTTGTAAGTGGTTTAGAGAAGAGGCTGTGGATTATATTGCACTACCACTGATACTGTGATCTCAGAAAAATCAAACATTTCTATATGTCTGAAACCTTGGTTTCCTCATCAGAAACGGTGATAGTTATAGCTCATAGGAGTGGGGTAAGGTTTAAGTGAGTTTATTCATGTTGAATTCTTAAAGTCTGAAACATTGTGAAAATAAAATGAGTGGTAGCTACTCTTGTTGCTGTTGTCATGAACTATTAAGATGATAATATCGGACATTGTGTTGAAGAGATCAGCAGAGGAAGGCAGCGGTTCCTAGGATACTCTCTGCATTTTCCTACTCTTACCTGAATTGCACCCATGAGTAAGATTTTCTTGTCAACAGGATTTGGGAAATACACACCTTCTGGTATTTACTCTGTTCTACTCTGAAGGTCGCCCAAGAAGGTTTGACTAAAAGATGACGAGAAATCAGTGTTTTGGTTGGTAATTTTTTCCAAAATCTGGAGATTCTTATGAGAGACAGAGAATTCTAAATCAGAGAGTAATACAAAGATAGTCCAAGGATAACTGGAAAATGTTTTCTGAGGTTTCATTATGATTCTATTGGGGACATCATTTATTTTAGAATGTTAAAAAAAAAAAAAAAAGACAAAGCATCATCTCTGCTTCCTCCTATGTTTATAAGTTATCTATTACATTTATGTAAAAAATTAGCCTACTCATGACAGAAATGTAATAAAAGCCACATAACCATTCACAAACTCTGTTTCTCCTTTCTGTCTTCTTGATTCACACTGGCCTTGTCCAGTCCAATGGCACCGTGACTACTTTGCCTCATTCCTTTCTTGTCCTTCCACCTTTGCATGTACTGGCTGTCCACCCCCTTTGTTAATCATTAGATTCTGGTAAGCATCACACAGTCTTAGGAACAAAGACTCAGGGCTGTTGGCCATAGACACAGAGTTTTGGGTAAGTTAGAGATAACATCTTGACTTCAGGTGTTTAAACCCCAGACCCGTGAAAGCGGGACGACCCTACTGACTACACTTTCATGAAAGTTGACAGAATGATGCCATGGCAAACATCAAGGCCTGATTAAGTGATGAACTACTCTCTACCCAGGCCCACAGCCCAACCCCCTTAATCACCATGATTATTAATTTTTCTCATGTCCCTATGCAAGCTAATAGGCAGCCAGGTCTTCCTCCTCTGTGATGACAGCTGTTCTGAATTAGTTAGTTCTTACTCACTTTTGTATTTTATATACTTAATGCTTATTAATTATCTATAAATATATATTTATTTATTCTTCTTTCTTTCTTTTATTGTTTCCATCACCATTTATCCCCCCTATACCCTCTTGCACCTCCACACTGTGTCTATTATTATTGTTTTTTAATCCTCACCTGGGGATATTATTTCCATTGCTTTTCAGAGAGAGTGGAAAGGAGACAGAGAGAAACATCTATGTGGGAGGGACACATTGATTGGTTGCCTCCTGCACGCACCCTGACTGGGGCCTGCGATCAAGCCTGGAAGCAAGGTACCTGCCCTTGGCTGGAATCAAACCTGGGACCCTTCAGTCCATGGCTGATGCTCTAACCACTGAGCAAATGGTCAGGGTTATTATTATTGTTTTTTAATCTTCAACCAAGGATATGTTTTTATTTATTTTAGAGAGAGAGGAAGGAGGGGGAGAGAGAGAGGAACACTGATATGAGAAACATTGATCAGCATGCACCCCTATTGGAGATCGAACACAAAACCTAGGTTTGTGCCCTGACCCAGGATCGAACCTGCAATCTTTTTGGTGTAGGGGAGGATGCTCCAACTGACTGGCCCACCCAGCCAGGGCTATCTATTTATTTTTATTTTGAGAGTATGTTTATTAAAGATGGGCACAGTGAAACAAGGAAGGGCTTAGGACAGAAGAAGCAGGAGGAGAGCCTAGTCTGGGCTGCCTTGGCTCATTGTTATAGGAAAGCAATCAGCCTAGGCGGGGCTGCTTTGGCCCATTGTCAATTCACAGAGAAAGGGCCTTGGAGGCAGGTTCAGGGGGTTATCCAGGAACAAGCTGCTGATGCTCATGCAAACCTCCTGGGGTCCTTTAGTGTTTAGGAGACGTAGGCTGTGGGGGAAGAAGGGGGGGGGCAGAAAGGCGTGGGTGTGCTTTCAACATATATAACTATATATTGGAATGGGGGCCTCTGTAATAGTGTCGACAATAAAAACATATAATTCTTTTACCCATTTAAAGAGTTTATATGAATAGCCCCTTACTGTATAACAGTTTTGCATCTTGCTTGTTTGCTGAACAAGCAAACACAGTTCCCTTGGTAACTCCTGAGATGCAGCCTGACCTAAACCCAGGTCCATTCCAGGAGGGCACCTCTGAGTTCTCCAGGCCCCTCACCTTGCTGCCTCGGGGTCCTCTCCTCACCACAGTCCTCAGGGTCCTCCGCCTGGGGTTTGGTGACCTGCCTGCGGTGACACATGACAGCTGGTCGAGGGGCTCTGAGACCTGGAAGGAAACAAAACCTTGGTCCTGAAAGTGAAGAGTTTGAAGGAGGAACAAAGGCCACCAAGCCGGTGGGGATGGGATGCGATGGGGGGGAGGGGAGGGGGTGGGACGGAGAGTCCAGAACCAGGTGCTGAGAGCTCTGCGCGGCCAGCGCGAGCCCTGCACTGACAGGAGCAGCATCCCCGGGACTGGTGCCCACCCGGGAGGGCGCTGCAGGCAGAGCGCCTGAGGAGAGAGCCCCGTGCGCCGTGTCCCGGGTCCCCCGGCCCAGCACCGCCGTCCCCTAGGCTGGGAGCCCCTCGTGGCTCCTCTTCACGTTCCCGCACCGCGTTCTCCCGTCTCCCACCTGTGCCCGCTCTTCCCGGGGAAGTAGACGGAAATGTCTGAGAGCGGCTCTGGCCTGGAGACGATAATAGATTCCGTCGGCAACTCACTCCTGCGGGAGAACTCGCAGCGGGGCCTTCGCGCCGCCTCGCGCGGGGAGCAGCCAGGCCTCTGTGGCCTCTGCGGGGCCGGGACGAAGCGCTCTGTCCCCCGCCCCGCCCGGCCCGGTCGCATCCCGGCTCCTGAGCCGCTCCTGCGCTCGTGCCCCCGCCGTGACCTGACCCGGCCCTGACCCCTGGGGGGCTCTCCCGGCCTCCGCGCTGCCCATGCGCAGAGAGGGGCACCCAGCCCTGCTCCCCGGCTCCCCGCGGCCCCCCAGCTCCCACCTTGGGTTTCCACCCCGCTCTCCCCCTTCTTCCTCAGGGCTCCCCTGCGAGCACCTGTCGGGGTTCATGGTGCTGCGACCCCGAGTCCCTGAGCCTGAGGCCAAGGTGCCTGTGGAACGAGAAGGTGCTGAGAGGGTGACAGCCCGTCTCCCCGTCGGGCAGGGCGTCCAGAGGGGAAGACGCGGGACCCAGCTGCGACCAGGGCACGGCTGGGACGGGGACGCGGCCATGCAGACCCGCCGGTGGAAGCAGACTCGCTCCCGCAGCTCCCGCCTCGCTGTCTCATGGGCCTCTGAGGGGCCCTGGGGGGCTCAGCAGGGGCGTCTGAGGGGCCCTGAGGGGCCCTGGGGAGGCGGGTCAGGGGTGGGTGAGGGGCCTGGGGGGTGACCGTGGGGTCCTGAGGGGCCCTGAGGGGAAAGTTGGGGTCTGGAGGTCCTGAGGGTCGAGGCTGGAGGCGCGCTGACAGCTAGGAGGGGCTGTGCGGCGACAATGGAGGGAATTCCACCTGGACATTCTGGAAAAATCTGCGCATAACGAGGCGCAGTCTCCAAGGGGCAGAGACTTCTCAGCCTGAGGAGACTTGGACAAGACCTGGGGTTTTTCTGGTCAAGGACATTTAGAATGTTCGGGGTGACAGGATTTGGGACCTCTGAGGGTGAGGAGATTTGGGGTCTCTCATTAGGGGTTTCAGGCTTCCTGACATTGAGTTCCCAGGATGGGGGCATTTAGGGTTTGAGTTGTGGGAGATTTGGTCTTTCTGGGCTGTATTTAGAGTGCCCCCGGCTGAGGGGAATGGGGTTTTCAGGGTGTCTGGGGATGTGAGCATTGGGGGGTTTAGTGTTTATCTGGGTGAGGAGACTTGGGGTCCTTCAATGCTGAGAGGACTTGGAGCATCTCAGGAAGAGATGCATCTAGGGTCTTGGGCTGGAATTCGAAGGCCTCTGGCTAAGGGTTTCGTACAGCAAGGTCCCCATTTTCCTGTCAGTGTCCCGGCTTTCTTGCTGTGCTGCCCACTCTGGCCGAACGCCCTCTCTGAGCCCCTCGTGCTACCTGCCCTCAGGAGGAGTGAGGGCGCCCGGGGCTAGGTTCCCGCCTTATAGAGGCGTCAGGCAAAGCCACCAATCAGTGGTGCGATCACAGGGCCCTGCGGGCCAATGGGTGGTCAGAAGAAGCTGAAAGGGCGGGGCATAGCATGGAGCCTGTCAGTCAGTTGCGGTCAGAATCTTTGGCTCCGGTCTGGCGTCTGGTGGGCGGGTCTTCGCATCCTGTGGAAGGACCCGCCCCACCGCGCGGTGATTGGCTGCTCTGGGGCCTGCGAGTGTCTTTCAAGAAGCCTTTGGCGGCGGGGGGTTTCTGCCGCTAGTTTCCCCCGCGTGGGTGAGGCGCGGGCGCCGCAGGAGCTGGGAGAGCCGAGCGCCCGCAGGTCCTGAGGGCGGACCCGGCCTTCCTGCCGCCAGACTGTGCTCAGGACGCGGACTTTCTCCTGGGCCCGTGGGCGCCCTCCCTTGTCAGCCCCCTTTCAGGATGGACAGTACCCAGGTCGTGTGTGGTGAAGGCTGCGCTGCACCCGGGGGACTGTCAGCACATCCTCCCAGACAAGTCGTGGACGGAACAGTGCGTGGGGCTCAAATAGTCAAAGAACAGGTGAAATAATATAGTAGGAGAGTCTCTGGGAGAACTTTAAATCTCGAAGTGGCATCGTGAGTAATAGTTATGTTTAACTAAGGCAGGTCCAAAAAGGCGTCAGAAATACAGCGTCAGACCGACGTGTTTCAGAGGGAAGAGGGAGGAGGGAAGAGAGTCACCAACGAAACTGCAGGTGTTTATGCCCGTGAGGGACCGACCATAGTGTCCATGCCCGTGAGGGACGGACGATAGTGTCCATGCCCGTGAGGGACCGACCATAGTGTCCATGCCCGTGAGGGACCGGCCATAGTGTCCATGCCCGTGAGGGACCGGCCATAGTGTCCATGCCCGTGAGGGACCGGCCATAGTG